>NW_010305896.1:49551-62265 GCF_000700745.2 Antrostomus carolinensis
AAAACATATTTACAAAACAGGTGAACTTAAAACACATTAATTTTTATAATTTCCAAGTTCTGAATATTTGACTTGCAGTTTTCTAAGTGTCTTTTATTACTTTTCAAATATTTTCCCATATTTAATAGTTATTTTTATAAGGATTCCATGACATATGACATATTACTGATATATTTAAAAAACAAGTCAGATTCTGTAACATTGTAACTCATTAAAAAATAAGAAATTAAAAAAAAAGCATTTTTTTTCCTTTTTAGCTTTTAATCTTTGTTTTGTGTGGGGTCATGATTTAAAATTCCACCTTTTAATTGAAAGTTATACTCTGAGACTTACCTAGGTAATAAAATTTCTTGTAGTATACAGCCAGTCTGGAAAGATGAGGGCAAGGGCAAGTGCCTGCATTCAGGAAACAAGTGGCAGTCTCTTAGGGCATACCTCTGCTGCTGTGTACAGATGTAATAATTAAATGATATTTGTTGTTGACATATACTGCAGGTTATTTGAGATTTATTGTTGATTTTTCACTTGTACATAATAATGCAATACGTGATTGTAAATTATCTTAACTGACTTTAATTTTTTGTTTTTTTATGTGCTTTTTTTCACAGTGGAGGTAACTGGTGGTGTTGGCAGTTTTTGCTCCCTTGGACCAACAGTGCTAAGAGATTAATATATTGCTTTTTCAGACTTTTCACTCTTTACCACAGTAGAGTGCAGCGCAATATATACATACACATGAATACCAGAAGTATGTGGTCTCAACATTTCTACTGTTGGCATATGAAGATTACAAACAAACAAACAAACACATAAATAATTTTGGTCAGAATAGATTGCATATGCCTAATTAAATATAAATTTTTAACCTGTTTAACTCTGTCTTCTTATTTCTATAATATATAAAATGTATTTAGTTGTAAACCCAAAGCACCGATTTCCTTCTTCAGAAACTTTAGGCCAGCTTCTTTCTTTTCTTAGTATAGCAGCTAATTCTCACTGACTTTAATTGTGTGAGACTAGAATGCTATAAAAGTTTCAGCTTTCTCCAGGTTTTGCTGGCTTATTTTCATTTTACTTCTTCCCATCTTCAATCTGTTCAATTTTTTTTCCTCTTTTAGATCAGTTAGATAAAGATTCTGGGGTAAATTGGGAATTGCAAAAGGAAATTCATTGAGTGAAAATAAGTTACTTTTTGATACTCTACACAAAATTTTTATTTTGCATTTGTATCTTAGAATACATTTTTCTTGAGGTAGCATATGAAGGATGATATTTCTTAAAAAAAAAAAAGAAAAAAGATAAAATATTTGTAATTCTGTCATCTGACACTTTCAATGGAAACTATAAGTTGTTTTTACTTAATCCAAAATTTTATTTTATTTAGCCTTAAAAGGAGTTTTAAAGACTATATTTTTCTTTCTTCTTCAGTCTCCCCCTGACAACATATGCTTAACCTGTAAAAAAAATGAGGAATTCTGTTTTTCCCTCAAACTCTGTTATACTATTTCCTTGCCGTTTTGGGGCACTTCACTGTGAGCACAGCATGCTGTATACTGACATTAATCAGTCAACAATAAAAGCAAAGGCAGAAAAAGAATTTCAAATAGGTAGGTTTTTTTTTTTTTTTTTCTATTTCTTGTGTTGTTATTTTTCTTCTATTTTCTTTTGTTTCTCATGACACTAGTACCTGTCTAGACAGAACTGGCATTTCTGAGTGAGAATGAAAAACAAGACAATCTCGTTGTCTTTTGTGGAGAATAAAACGAGATGGCTTTATTTTTCATAAAGTGAAAAGGGGTATATGAGAGTTCTCTCCTCTGACTTTTCAACAGGGTTGTTTGTAGGAATATTTGCAGAACTCAAAAGTACCTTTTGTCTCAGGAGTACAGAAGCTACTTGCTCTAGCTTTCTAAACTGTGTCTTGGTACAATCAGCTACTCTGCTGCAAGTACTAGGCAGCTGGTTTCATTTGCAAAGACAAATTTTGCCTGTTACCATATCATATCCATGCATTATGGACCTAAGTTTAACTTCAAATCAAAATGAAGATGCTGCTACACCTTTTTTTTTTTTTTTTTTTTTTCAAACAAATACAAGACAATGAATTTTGTATAAATTACTCAATGCCAAGTTTTATTAAACTGTGAGTAGTTTGAAATAAAAACTTTCAAGGGAGAAAGGTGTCCATCTCAAGTAAGATATCAACTTCAGAATTTTTGGTATGGTAAGCTATTAGGAGCTTTGCCTTTAAATACAGAAATTTTCAGTGACAGAAGTTTATGCACATGCAAATGTAAAAAGAATGCTATATCTCTCTAATACTTCTATGCTATGTATTGTGAAGTTTTCCTTCTCTTGCTTTAATTTATACGCGTTTCTGAAATCAGGATGCACTTCAGTTAATGTTAGTTGGGCATTGGTGTTTGCCATCATTGAAGATTAGAATGAACAAGTCCCCTTCTTTAAAACCAAAATGAAGGGTGTTTCCCATTTTTTGTGAATGCACACAAATTTACACAAAATGAAATGAAAATAATGTTGTGTAAAGAAAAATATCCTCTAGGGGCTTGAACTCTTAGTATGTGTTAACTTGATGATTTCATCCCCACCTTGCCAAGATACTCACATATAGTCCCAACTGAGTGACAAGCCCCTGACTAGTATTGAATAGGGTAGGTAAAATTAACTAAAGTGGGAGATGGTATTTTTAATAGGGTGTCTGTATTGGTTACACTGAAATGGGAGTGGTGACAACCACGTAAATAAAAATAAAACATATTAGTAATTATGAAAAGATAACGTGTTTCAATAGTTCATTGTTGGTAGCTTCAGTTATTGGTAGCTTCAGATTGTTGGAAAGAGCAAAGCTGTAGGTCAGCAGCCTCTGGAAGTACTTTTTTGTCAGGAACAGAATGGGTGTTGTGGCTGCTGTTTTCTTCTTTATTCCTCTAGCTTTTGCTTGGATTTACTTTATGTTTCCCAACATACTTTTACATCTCTCTCTTCCTTCATTCATCTATAGCTCCAGGCTATAACAGAATTTGCTCTATGTAGTGCCTTTTAGGTATGTTAGATGCTATTTTTTGCTCCTTGTTACCCTAAGAACTGTTTTTGTCCACTTTTGGGTCTTTTATTAAAAAACAAAACAAAACAAAGCAAATACCAAAAAGACCCCAAACAAAGCCCCCTCAATCATTAGTAAATGATTACAGTGAATGCCATTACAGCTGTGGGCTCGAGCTAGTGCCTCATATCTTAAGATCCCTTGTCCATATTCCTCTCCCCTGCACACTGTGTCTTTACTTTTCAGGGACTCCACTATTCCATTTGTCCTGTATTTCTCTGTCATATATCATTATGTTAGTCATAAAACCCTAGTGACACCATATAAAGATTTTTTTTCAAAATTTAAAATGCGTTAGCTACAGTATGTAGCCAACTAGAGAAATAGTTATCACAGCTAAAACAGGTAAAAGGAATCTACAGGCAGGTCAAGGGCAGGTGAGGCAGAGGGGGCCTGGCAAGCCCCCTCAGCCTTGTGGAACCAGCACAAAACTCACAGCCCTGGCAGCACGGTGTTACAGGGTGCTTGACTGCAGAGCAAGGGCTGAAACAGGCACTGCCGGGAAGTGGAGGGGTAAAAAAATCCCAGCTGTGGTGGGGCTGCATGCACTTTCTGCCAGCTGCGTGTCTCCAGGGGGACATACAGACTCAGAGGGTAGAGAAGAAAATATCGCTGAGTAGTCAGCTTAAGTTCCTGCAAGTCTATTCATCTTCCAGACACAAATGCTTTCCAAAGGAAGCTCTTTGTAATCCTGTTGTCTAGTCATCATCCTGGTACCAAAACTATTTCTGAGATGATAATTTGGGAAAACTCCCACCAGATGCTCTCATATAGCCCTGATAAAGCTCTTTATGGGATCAAAAATGTAGAGATTAACTTCTTGGGCACCAGGATATTGCTCTTAGAAGGGTGCACTTGCAGAAACTGCCTAAAGTAATATAAGAATTGATACTATTCTCCACTTTCCATATAGCTACAGAAGAATAGCAACCATCTTTCAGTACCCATTTCCAGAAGTTCCTGATCAGGCAGATGAATCTGAGGCAAAAAAGAAAGAAGATAAAACACTTATCTGGTACTAAAGAGCAACTGAAAACAATTATTAAAAGAAGTTATTTTCTATGATTTACAGCAATATGCACTTAAAGTCAAAACTGATTATAATGAAAAACCCCTATGTACCTGCTCTTAAACATTTCACATTTGATCAGAAAAATAGCATCTTCCTGCAAGTATCCATAAGCATCCTTTCTATTATGGAGGTTTCTATACTCACTTTAAAAAAATTGTTAATAAATTATTGATTTTTTAATGTAAAGGTTACTTGAGAATGTAGTTTTGAAAAACAGTGAATAATATAGTAAAAAAGTTACTATCCAAGCTACAAAGGATATAAGAGGGAACATTTAAGAGCAAGTACTGGATGGATGTGGGGAAGCAGAAAGGATATCTGACTTCTTGCTGAATCTGAACATTATTTCACTTAAAAATCTGTAACTGAATTATGGAGAACAATAATTTCAGTGATGAAGGGATTAAAGATTTAGTCTAATGGGCAGTGTTTTTCTCATTCTCACATGGGAGCATAATTGTATTCTGTATCACCTACTTTCTGTAAATCCAGATTCAGATTTTGCTTTAAGGATTTTGAACAAATGACTATAACAGGGTCATTTGAGTCTTTGCAAAAAATGTCCTGATAACCTTGCAAAGTATTGCATTCTGCTCAAGGGAAAATACAAGTTCTAATTTGCCTAGAAAAGAAGGCAAACTGAAAATGTTTCACATGCTTTCTTTTTAGCTCTATGAACACACAGACTTTTAAAGATATAGATAATTAATGATACACAGCTGAAAACATGTTATCTTACAAGATTCCTGATAAATTTTTTCTTGGCTGAATCCCCTGACCTGGAATATCCAAGCTGAGAATATCTCACTGTGGTTCTGCTGCTGCAAGACTCCTTAGCTACTGGAGCAACATGATTTCTGGTTTTACTTCCGACTGCCACCTATACCTTCCACTAATTTCCTCTTCTTTTCCAAAATTTCTCCATCATTTCCTTACTTCTTCCCTTGTTATTCCCTATATGTCTCCTTTTTACTTTTCTTAGGCATTAATTTATCTTCTGGACCCAAGAAGTATGTAACACTGTAGTGACATACAGTAGACTGTTTGCCAAGAAAGTGAAAAATAGCTGGATAGAAGGTGGAACAGACTTTTCCTCTTTTTTTTTTTTTTTTTTTTTTTTTTTCTTCTTCTTTCCATGATTGTTCAGGTATGCAGAAAATGGGTTACACTAGCTAATCTCATTCCCTTTCAGGGAAAGTATGTGCATAAACTTTTGCAATCCTAGTATTGATTTTGCTGCTTTAGTTGTCTGGCAGTAAAGGAGTCACACATGATTGCTTAGCTTCATAGTTCTGTAGTGGAAAGACTAAGAGAATTTCTTTCAGTATTCTATAATAACAGCAAAGTCAAGAATAAAGAAGCTGTGATGCTTCTCTGGAGAATGTATATCTGACAGTGATTTTTTTTTTTTTAAGGCTATTTTTTATTCTCAAATTGCTAACACAATGCTGCAACTTCTTTGTCCTTAAATATTAGATCATTTGTGTTACCAGAATCCTTTTGTTCAGCCAGGTGATGAGAAACTGGGCGAATAAATAAAGCATGAAAGCTGTATCAGATGTTTTAAGTCAGATGTAGCAGGAAGATGCTGAGCAGCTGTTGTTATTTGACAGGTTGTGTAAAGAGTTTTTTTGTGCCTTAATCTTACGACAACTAGCCTCTTCCATAAAGGGTTTTGTGGCCTGAAAATACAGAGATTGGGTGAAAGAAAATGGAATGATATATCAGCAAAGGGGGCAAGATAGGGATGAATTTGCAGCAAATTCTAAGATGTTCCCTTAAGAGCTGTTTGCAATTGCTTTCTTTAATCTCAGTTTGAGAAAGCTAACATGTGCTGATGCTCTCAATTAACAATTCACCAAATGGATGGTTCAAAGAAAAGATACTTAATTTTCTGATCAGCAGGAGGGTTTAAGTATTGTGAATATGCTAGCCGCTTTCACTATTCTATCTGAATTTAAAACTGAAGCTTAGTATCTTCTCAGTTAAATAAGTAAATACAAAAATTAGATACAGTTAAATATTTACCCAAAATCTGGTCATATCAGGGCTTGTAAAGAACTGATCCAGACTTACTTTTTCTTTGTTCTGTGCAGAAATCCTTGTATTCCACCATTTCTAATTACTCAGTTGCTATTCAGTATGAGTAGCACTTCTCTTAAAGCCAGAAGGCTGAATGCTACTTTCATAATTATTTCAGTAAAATCCTAATTTGAATGTCTTCAAATATTATGTTTATTAATTAAAAGTACTTAGTCTATCTAAAATAAAACTATTATTTTAATGGGGAAACATAATTTTACATTTCAACCAATGCTTATATTTGTGAAACCAGCATTTCTAATAAAATTATTTTGAGTGAGTTTATGTCTCTCTGTTACAGTAGTGGGACAATTTTATCTCATCTGAGAGAGCAGTTTAATTTTCTTGACATGATGCTTGTTTATTGTCAGACATTGAGGTCAAGAAAAGCTAATCATTTCAAATGGGAATAACTGTAATATTTGGTATTTTCAGAAATAGTATTATGATGAGTTCTCCTGAAACAGATGCAGAGGAAGATCAATCCTTCTAAGGACCGCATTGCCAGTTTCACTATCTGTTGCTTCTTTTTTTTATCTTTGCACACCCTAATACCAACAATAATGAAATAACTCTGTCTAGATGATTATAAAACTATAAGAATGTCAAGGAATATAAGGTTTGTTATTGTGCACTTCAAGAAAAAAAATACTCATGTCTGACCACCTATCAAAAATGAAGCGTATTATTTAAAATCACGATGTTATTATGTGAAGCATTGCCACCAGTTGTGAAGGATAAGTTCTACAAACAATCAGTAAAGAAAAAAAAAAAAAAAAAAGGAAATTCCTACAGAAAGAAGGAACAAACAGGTAGTGTTCTCATCACTGCCTTCTGCTCCAGAAGGGGTACACAACTTTTAATAATGTGTGAAGAATAATTTTCAGTATTCTTTGAATCAATCAGTCCTGGGTAGAGATGGAGAAGCTCAGTGCCAGTCTCACAAGCTAGATAAGGTACAGAAACTAACACAGAAAAAAAAAATCCCATCAGCAAAAATTACTTTTTTTTGTCCTATATTTTCCTTCTACAGCTGCTCCCGTTTCTCAATTTGTTTGTTTTTTAAACTCTTATCTAAATTAAACAGTTGATTTTTTTTTTCCCTAATAAAAATTATTCCAAAAAAGTCTGAGTCATTGACTCTCAGGAAAGATGATATACTTAGCTTGCTACCAGCTATTTTTGGGATGACATACCACTTTGAGCAATTTTAAGATACTCCAGCAGTGTTAGAATGTTTCCTTGTTAAGCTGCAAGAGTTTATCATTAGACCTGTACTCTCATGGTCAGCATGCATGCATCTACAATGCAGAAATTAGAGCAGTTAACATTCCTCTGGATCAAAGATTATGTTTTACTTTATGAATGTACCTGATTAATGCCTATATTGAGGTATTGTACTTAAGCAATAAATAGAAAGTGAACTTTTCTGTTCCCCATATGTCTCAAAGGTAACTAATTTCCTCTCCTTTCATTCACATTCTTTCAGAAACACCTAAAGCTGGCTATTGGAATGAGATGCACCCTGGTTAAAAAGACATATTGACAGTTTTGGCTACTGGTAAAATAAAGGCCTGTCTGCAAATCTGTACTATTAATAAAAAGACAATCTGGAAATATTCCTAGAATTAGTCAAGGCTGGTACACTTCCATATACTCTGAACACTTGAGATAGATAGTTCTCAAACTGTAATGTAGAAAATCTAGGAGTTGTGGTAACTACAGAAGCCGAAGCAGAAATTAATCACATTTTGAATAGCACTGGGAAAAATGAACTCATTTTAATCTTCAAATTATACAGAAAGGCTTTACAAGTGTTTCAGGGAAGAAAGATAATAGTCTAATACCTCTTTTAAAGAAAGAAAAATGACATAATTTCTGAAAGCATGTGTAGGACTAATATTCTAACTTGAAGACAAGTAATGATCACATCAACAGTGGAGTATTTGCATGAGCAGGTATTAGGTGTGATTCCAGTATTTCCAGTATATAGACAATATAGATCACCGTAAGGAACTACAAGAAAACAGAAGTGCTATTCTGTTACAGAGCTAGACTTTGTACAGAAATCATCCTTGACATCTTAAGTTATTAGGGCTCATAAGAATTGAGTTTTTTACTCTACAATGTGTGGTCAATCTCTTTGAGCTCCTCTTGTTTTCCCCTCTGTAATCAATCCTACTTCTCTCATCTATTCAGCTTAACTCAAAACAATTCATTGTTTCACCACATTGGACTCTACTGTCCTGCTTTATCTTCCTTTATTCCAATCCGCATTTCATTTCTACAGAGATTGCATGTTGAATTATCCTCCTTACCCAACAGTAAACTTGAAATCTAATTGCAGATTTAAAACTCTCCATCCCTTCTTTTCCCGTGTTTCGCCAACTCCAATTCTCAGCTTCTATCTCTTCTAAAAAACTAGTTCTGGGATTTGTCTTTTGTTCTTACACTAATGCATCATTAGAAAAGCTGTATTTCAGTTGCTGTGTGCTCTTGTACATAGGCTGTGATATACAAAGAACTCTCTCATTCATCCTCACTGTACAAGAATTACAAACTGAATAGGGTTTCAAGGTTGTACAGGCTACCACTGCATACTTTTTTGGTTGAGTCACAGCCATGTGCTGCAATGATAAAGCATTGCTGTGTAAACACAGTGCTTAATGTAATTTTGCTAGCCTAGTTTATGTTAGGGCATATGTAGTTTTTCTGAAACAATTGTGTCTATGATAAAGATTTTTGCTTATGTGGATTGTGCTTCAAACATCTTCATCCCATGGTTGACATGGTTTCACCTGTGAAACTTACAAGTGGGAAATTGATTTCATTCAGCAATTACAACATGTAACTGCTGAAGAAGAGAGAGAAGGAACTTTCAGTTTCTGTATTGATCTGTCAAATGCTGATAGGAACATAATTGAATCTTTATGAAGGACTTGTTTTGCTCTTTGAAAATAACTTTGCATTTTTAGCAGCTCAAGCAGTATTGGTTGAAAGTTATAATGTACTACATAAGTGATTGCCACCTACTCTCTTGCATCTGTTTCTCTGTTCTGACAACTTTCTGTAGCTTCTTAAATAGTTTCTAAATCATTACGCTCTTTTAAGTAAGATGGGTTTTAGGCTGCTTTCTCTTTAGAGACTAGTAACAGCATTAGTTGCAAGGTCATATTAAAGATTGTATTCAAGGTCTTTTTTAAAAGATAGGTATTAGCTTGTTATGAACTTTGCAAAGGATCTAGAATTATGTTACTTAAGATGGGGATAGGAAGAAAATGAAACTTCCAGCTTAGTTTTCATTAGATTTTGAGAAGCCTGTTACATAAATGTTATTTTGACATGGTGCAACATTGAATTTGAGCTTACACACTCCAAATCTAATTTGTTTTTAAGGTTTCTGGGCTTCTGCTGCATCATCTGTCTTTCTATCTAGCCTCTTTCTCTGTGGAGAGCATTGCTGTTAAATCATTTTGCAACAGTAATTTGCTGTAATTTTAAGGAACCACAACATGGAGCGGAGCTGATGTCTGTGCTGCTTGTCTTTATGAAGAGTAATATGTGAAAACACTCGTAGATGTTTGGCAAAAGCAGAGCTGTAAGTCTTTTGCTTGTTATTAAGTGGACAGGAGATGACTGAATTTTTCACTGCAAGAACAGCTTGCACAAATCGTGCCATTTTTGAAAGAGGTTGAACTCTGTACTGGTTGCTAGTATTGTGCAAGTATTGCTGAATGATCAAAATCTTTCATGTAGCATGTTCAGGAACCACTAACTACTCTTCAAGGTGTGATATGCAGGGAACAGTCAGTTCATGCAAGTGGTATTTTCTGTTCTCAACGGATTTCCACAAAGGGTTACCTTCAACTATTTGTGCAACAAGTCCTCCATGTGCACGTTAGCAATTAGTGAATAGTAAGCTTGGAAAACTTTTGGTGATCTGAGTGATTTCATAGCACGTGGTTTTTCAATTCTCTTAATTACACAAATTAAGTTACTAAAGCTTTCTGGTTCTTTTAAGATGTGTAGCACTTGGTTATTCTTTCATTCTCATGCCAGTGGTGTTTTGAGGACTGACTGACGATTCTACAATAACTTGAGTGTGTCCTTCTGAAGGAGGCTCACGATGAAAAGAATAACTTCCCTGACTGTTCTGCTTTGAAGTCTTGTGTTTCTGTGGTAGTATTTGCTGACAATAAAACTGATATAGTCTCTGATGTTTTGTTAGGTACGGGGAAGAGGAGGTACACTTGGGAACACTGCCTTTGCTCATTGTTTTTCAGTAAAGGAGACATTTTTAAATATGATTCAATAGAGAATTAAGTTTTGAGAAAGGAGAAGAAATATTTCAATTAAACATTACCAGCTGTGTTATCTACACTGCATTTTAGGAATTTTAGACCATGACCAAAGTCTTGATGAGTGAATTAACAAACAGAATATTTATTGTGCTGGCTCTCTATTTTTGTACGGTGTTTAGGCTTTAATGTACTATCTTAATGTATATTGTAAGATAACTTTTTGCTGTCCTTCATCTACTACTGTCTATTTTGGAGTAACCAGTTGTGGGATAATGAACCTGAGTACAGTCAAACACATTTACTGGCTTTTGTTTCTCACTTCATGCCTGTCCATGAGAATTCTCCACTAGCCAGATATCTGCTGGAAGTTTTTCAATATGACAAGACTTCCACTTTTTATGAAGAATGAATGTGGAAACTCTTTGACTGTGGTAAAAAAATATTAACTCAACCTGGTGCCACCTAGTGAGGCACTCATATTTCATATTCTCTAGTAACAGATGGTAAGGAAGACTACATATCTGAATGAATAAAGTTCTGCTCTCTGTTGCCCATATGGTCTAGAAGTAGTTTACATGTTTTCAGGTTAATAGTGATATCATTATACAGCCCTTCAATTCAAATCAGATCTCTGTTCACTCACTTCTGATCATATATAAATCTGTACTACTGTTCTGGCTTCTCTCTGCCTCCCCTTACTTTCTCTAGTAATTAATCTACACTTTAAGTTCTCTACTGTCTACCATTTAAAACTACAAAGTTGTGTTTCTCCTTAATCACTGCATAAAGCAAGTTGAACTCAGGTAGCAAAGTGAAATAGGGATGGAAAGTGTGTTTTTGTTTAGAATTAATGGAATTAGAAGAGGTTTCCAGTCAGTTCACTCCTTTAGGAGGACCATTTCTCATGAAACACTTGTGTGATGATGTTGAAGAAGCAACTGCATTTTATTGATAAACTTAAAGTTTTTAAAGGGAAATCCATGAAAATGATTTGTGTTTTGCTGTATTTTTCATTATAATCTTAAACATACATCCATCTCTAAAATTAGGTAGAACAATTTGCCCAGAGAAGTTGTGGATGCCCCCTCCCTGGAAGTGTTCAAGGCTAGATTGGATGATGCTTTGAGCAGCCTGGTGTAATGGAAAGTGTCCTGGTCATAGCAGGGGGGTTGGAACTAGATGATCTTTAAGGTCCATTCCAACATATACCATTCTATGATTCTATGAAATTTGTGTGACAAGTTATGCCATGCCTATGTGATCCTTCTAGACTTTATCTGACCAGCTCTTTTAGAAATTTTTATTTATCTAGCTCTTTTTATGAAGTACAACCTCTCTTGAGAGATATCTCTGTTTCCAGTTCTAGCTACAGTTGAGAGGCAGTGGGGAAAGATTAAAAGAGAAAGTATAAAGTATTAATTATAAAACAAATAAACTGTTAAAGCCCAGAAAGCTTCCAACATTCAATAATCTTTTTATAAAAGATAAAGTAGGTTTTCCTGTAATTTTCACTAATAAAGGTGTATGCATATTTGACTGAGTAGTAGAAATCAGCAAATAATATTCAATATTTATTTTTTTAATCACCAAATGAATGATGCACCATCTAGCCTTATGTGGTCAACTAGAATTCAGTAATAGTGTTTAAGTTAATGAATACAGTTTCACTGTACTTGTAAATTTATAACTTGTAGTCATGAAATATTGTTGATTTTCTACACTGCTAAATTAGGAAAATGCATTGCTCTGTATTTTGTCTGTTATTCTCCCTTTTCATAAAAGTGTGTTTTCCTATTTGTGGTACAGAGTATTTAATCTTGAGATTTCATCAAAATTGCAGCTGAACAAAGTGTTGGCGTCTTCTTGGCAGTCAAACTCAGTGAAGTGACCCAGAGGAAGTCAAATGTAAACCTCACATTGACCTTAGTAGTAGTAGGATTTCAGAGTTTTGAAATTTCCTAGGCCAGTCTTTCCATGCTAAATATGGGTTGAACAAAAGAAATATATGCACACTTGTCCACCAATGTAGACAGTCAAGAAATACATTAGATTCCCAGAGTCTGAGCACAACCTTTAACAATATTTTCTTCATGCGGGTGCTATGGAGAGATGAGAGACACAACAATGTGGGCCTC
>NW_010305896.1:62275-66565 GCF_000700745.2 Antrostomus carolinensis
AGAGAGCATGAAATGAGGTTATGGAGATTGGGGTTCAAATCCAGCTTCTGATTGAGGCACTCTTTCATCTTTCCAAGGAGCTTTTTAACTTTCTCACCATCCTCCTGTCTGGACTGTTAGAAAGAACTGCAAAGATTTCAAAACGGGATCCTCTAGTAACTGGCATTGCATCAAAGCCAATTACACTGAACAGCATAATTTATATATTGTCTTTTTTTCAGAGCTACTTAGAATCATGGAATGGTTTGGGTTAGAAGGTACCTCTAAAGGTCATCCAGTCCAACCCCCCCTGCAGTGAGCAAGGACATCTTCAACTAGATCAGGTTGCTCAGAGGCCCATCCAGCTTGACCTTGAATGTTTCCAGGGATGGAGCTTCTATCACCTCTCTAGACAACCTGTTCCAGTATTTTACTGCCCTCATTGTAAAAAAATTAGAATCATAGAATCATCATAGAATTTTGTGAGTTGGAAAAGACTCACGGGGATCATCAAGTCCAACTCTTGCCCTAGAGCATGACAATCACAAGATTCAGACCATGTGTCTGAGGGTGTTGTCCAAATGCTTCTTGAATATTGTCAGGCTTGGTACCATGACTACCTCCCTGGGGAGCCTGTTCCAGTGCTCCACCACCCATTTCTTCCTTACATCTAGTCTAAATCTGTCCTTTTAGTTTAAAACCATTACCAGTTGTCTCATCAATACAGGCCCTCCTAAAAAGTCTGTCCCCAACTTATAGACCTCCTTCAAGTACTGAAAGGCTGCAATAAGGTCTCCGCAGAACCTTCTCTTCTCCAGACTGACCAAGCCCAACTCTCTCAGCCTGTTCTCACAGGAGAAGTGTTCCATCTCTCTGTTAATTTTAGAAATCCCTAATGTGGCTTTGCACAAGATAGCATGAACATACTCTAAATCTTCCTTTAAAGTGCCTTAATTCTGTGGGGGATACTCTATCATTAATTGTAGCAGACTTATATTCCCCTTCTGTTCTTCCTTGTGGCTGATAAAACATACTACATTGTTGTGCTTGTACTTGTTTGCTCTTCTCTCCACCAGATATTTTACTTCTTCCAGATGGACTTTCCTAGTTAAATACTACAGTCCAAAATGACTTGCAGTAAAACATCCTTCTGGATGACATGGGCTCAGGCTGCTTTAGGCAAGAAGGATTCAAATCTGATTTGCGACACTTCAATTCAGAAATTTTACTCAAAACCCTACAGGTCTGCAAACATGACTTTTTCCTGTTCTGTGACTTGTGAAGGAAAGGATTGACCTAACTGACCTTATTCATCAGATATTTCATGCCTCAACCCTCTAACATCCCAGGGCCTTTTAGGATGTGTCTAGAGGGTTCAGTACAGAACTGAGCACAGAGAAATATACTACCATTTATAGAAGGAGCAGTATAGCTCTATTGATGTGTCTACTTCTGTCCAGGCTATTTTAAAATGCCACTGTCCAGGAAGAAAACTTTAGACATAAGGTTATATTGAGGTATCAAAGAAACCTACACTGTCTACACCATGCTTTTGCCAAGAAAGGCTGGACCAGATGATCCTTGAGGTCCTTTCCAACTGGGTATTCTATGATTCTATGATCAAATAAGTTTTTATCCAAAACAACATAACCAAATGGAAAATATTGACCTTGCTGTCTTTGAGGAGCTCACTTTCCAGGTAGTATGAATTTAGAAAACAGCCTTATAGTCCAGGTTTTCCTTAAAAACACTTCAATGTCCAGGATGACCAATAATGTTCTGTGTTCAGGACTGGATAAACCAAATTGGTTAACAGAGTCCAGATTTCTTCAACAGAAGTAGGATTGAAATATGAGATTTAATATAGAATTGCCCATGAATCTTCTGTTTTCTGTCTGTTCAAAAGAGTAGACCAAATACTGTATTGCAGATAATGGCAAAAAACTCACCAACAAACATCAGCTAAACATCTTGCAGACTATTCTAAAGGAAAATATCTTGTCAGCTTTGAATCTAGTATTGGATTAATTCAGAGCAGCAGAGGGTTAGCAAGTCATAGCAAAAGACTTTTTGTCAGGAATAATTTTGTATTTTTTTCTAAATATATCTTTAGACTACATTGTATTTGCATAAAACTGTTGATGGAGATGTATAGGAAATCTTGCAGTGGTACTAAACAGTGCAGAGCCTGAGCAATGGCCGTGTCCTGAGAAAAGAGCAATATGATGAAAGTGACTTATTTTCAGAAGTTTTGTTTTGTGCTCTGTCTAATGGATACCTTACAAGGGAACAAGATACATGAGAAGGAAAGCACACATTAAATGTAACAATGCAAAGTTTTTCAAGCTGTTTGTTTGTTTTTGTGTGTGTGATGAAAGTTTGAAATACCACTTTCATACAGAAGCCACTGCAAATTTTGATAGCCAGAATATTTTGCCTATCATTTCTCTCCTCTTTTCCTATATTTCATGGAACTTATATAAGTGGAGTAGTTGCAAAGTGTAATAAATGCTCTAATCTTTAGGTATTGACTTGTGAAACAGCATTACTCATTTTTACAAGTATTTAGTGCTTCATAACAGAAATTGCAGTCTGCTATCATCCCAGGCAAGAGTTAAGAGACTGCTTTCCTTGTTAGCACAGGGAGATACAGGCCACCCTACAAGTATCTTTGTCACAAATATTCTACACTCCATTGTGTGCTATTCTTTCCTTGCTTAATTACTAAAATATCTTGAAATGATACGTTCAATTTCCACTATAGATGTTTCCAGTAAGCTCATTATTGTGAGTTGGCTAGTCACAATACTGGTGGATATGAAGCTTGTTGGCTCTGGTACAGAATGAGAGGAGTGTTGTCAGCCCAAACCATTCTCCTGACTGTGATGTGTTATTTCCAAGGCAGAAACAGTGGCTGGGAGATTGTTTTGAATTGATTTATTATAATGCTGTGGTGCATTTCACAAGGAATTAATTATATGCAAGTAGAGCAATGATAATATGTGACAGTCATGGCTGCTACTATGCTGTTCCATTACATCTTGTTTACAGCAATGGACATGAATTGTGTTTGTGCCAGTTGTTCTGTGAGGCATGGAACATTGGCTTTGGCAATGGGAATAGTCTGCATTTTTAAAAATAAAACTCAATATTTTTGAATGTCCTGAAGTTTCAAAATCTTTTGGGGGGAGAGAGAACAGAAGTGAAAGATTTTCTCATTGATAGCTATAGGAAATCTCTGCTGAGCCAGGGTGCACTGAGACAGCAGATAAGACACAGATGTTTACACAATGTGTATTAACGTAAGGAAGACAAATGACCCTGTGAACTGGACATCTGTCCCAGATTTAAGAGATCTGAGTTCAGTTCTGCCATGGATTTCCTGAAGCAAATTGTTTAATCTCTGTACTTTGGTACCTCATCTGTTAAACAAGGTAGAACAATCCTTTTGCCTGTCGCAGCTAATAGCTATTGAGGGCTAAGATTGATCCTTGCTCTCTGTTCCTACAGCACTAAGCACAATAAGACCCTGGTACCGATGAGGTCCATCAGATTCTGCTACAATGCAAATGAGTGCTAATTTTAAAGCTATGCACAATATAGTGATAATTAAGTTATTTTTTAATTTTTAATTTTTACAATTAATTAGCAGTAGTATACTGCACATTAGAAAAGGGAAGTCTGTGGCTGTGAGTAATTTATTAGGGGAGGTAAAGGAGAAAAGACTAGCAGAAAAGATGGACACAAAGTACAGTCTTTCATACTGAAGCTATTAGAGAATTGAAATTCAGAGGGATTTTTTTAATGGTGCAGTAAGGATACCTGGAATCTGGAGTTCATTAAGCCCCTGGACTTGAGATCTCTGCCCAATGGCATAAAGAGCCAGGTCTGACAGAAAAAAAAAAGAGACAGGAAAGCTGGACAGAGAAGAATTGAGCATTGCACACTGATATTGGATAGATCATGGGCCTGCTGGCAAACTCAATTGAAAAACTGTTAAAAACAAACAAAAAACCTAATACTCAAGAGGAGGGGAAATTTGTCTTACAGGAAGGAGATTTGATGCAGTATTTATCAAGAGAAGTTCTGGTAAGAATCTCAGGGCATAATTTTTTGCTTTTTTTGTCTTTTTGGAGGGACAATTTCCAAAAATATTTTTTTATAAACCACCACAACAAAACATTGGATTCAATTTCAGAGGGCTTTATTGAAATTAGGAAGTCAAGACAGAATAAGGAATTTGCTTAAAAGCAATATTACTGGGTTAAACTTCATAACCTCTGTCCTCGTTTGGCTAGGATAGAGTTAATT
>NW_010305897.1:0-5349 GCF_000700745.2 Antrostomus carolinensis
TAATGAACTGTCTGTAGTTAAATTAGTAAACCTTGGGATTTTCTGTATATTCTTGTCCTTGTGGCTATCAAAAATTATAAAGCACGTTCAAGAACAAGAAGAAAGAATAAGGAGAGTAGGATCACCAAATAATTACAAAGCAAGCCTTCCTATCTAGGACACACACACATGCACTGCAATGCTATCATCAGGGAACCGATTGCACTCAGGAGCCTTTTGGAAGAAAGATGTAGGAACATGAGGAGTGATACGAGGGGGTATTTTTGAATGATTAATTAAAGGGAATCCATCTTCATTGCATTGCCACTGACATGAAAAGCACCATAGCTGTGCAATAATCGCATGCGATTATTCAACTACCCCTTTGGCAAGGACGACATAATTAGTCCTGGTAGTGTCAAGAGATTTTCTTTATACCCAACAAATTGGTAGTTTTAATCAAGTGTTGCTGAAAATTTATCATAACACAGGGAAAACAATAGGTGAAGGTGTGGGGCCCCAAGCTGTGTGACTCCTAGCTATGACACTACAAATTCACAATGCTAACAACATGATGAATACTACCAATCTCCAAAAAAGATGATTATAATTGTGTACCAGTATCACACACAGTAATGCTTGTTTGTTTAAAATTATGGACAGAACCCTTTTCATGCCTTGTTACTGCAGTTACTTCAAGCTTTCATACCTGTTATGATGGTCACCTGTTACCACAGCAATCATGGGGGAACCTGAATACACCTCCTAGGGAGCTGCTGAACTGTCAGGAAATGTCACACAGGTCCAAGCCTCAGGCCTGCTGGAAACAAATACAGCTAAGAGGGGGATCACTCAGCCTTGTTTAGTGCCTGAGCTCTGAACTGCCACAAGCTGCAGGAGCCATTCACAAGCAACAGAGAGATAGAAGCTCTTGAAGCGTGTGGCAAAATGAAACCAGTCTGTTATAAACTCAGTAAACTGTAACTTGTGTTCTGTATCCAGACTCTTGGCAGACGTTTAAAAGGTGATGATGTCTTAAGCACTCTTGAGCCCCTACACTATGCCACATTTTGTCAGACTGGCTTGTTCCTGCTGTTTGTGTGCTTGTACTCACCTTCAACTACTAGGTCAGTCATGCTCCTGCTAGCTACAAGTTTACACCAGTACTGAATTTGTTTGCACTTCTTTCATTCGTGCAGCTGGAAGAAGTACCTTTCAAATTGCCATTTTACAGATGGTGGCTTCAATGCATACAGAATGTTGACATGAGAGAAATCCAACTTACAGAGGTAGCCACTGGAAGACAACACATACTAAAAATGATTGTAAATCTGAGAATACCCGTTCCAAGTGCAGAGAAATTCAACTGTATTTCACATAGGGCTGTATACTGTAAATGTTCATGCTGGTTTCTTTGCTAAATCTTTAAGACACTGCATATTTATTTTTATATTAGATTCAGAATAAATATTTCACTGTCAAGATTTAGTATGCCAGTTGCCAGACAGGAAACATGGGCATTCCTCCCAGTTAATCTGTGGAAAACAAGATCATTTTTTATTGTTACCTTTTACTCTTACAATGGCTGTTTCAATGCTAATTCTTTAATGTGACATGTGAAAGAAAAGTATACCCTATAAATAGTTTACAGTCTAGAAAAACAGCCCTATTTGGCAAGCCAAAATCTAGAAAGGTAATATTCAGCCAATCTTGGAAATTAAACTTTCTTTTAAGCTGGAAAACTCAAAAAGGATCTATGGTCTTTTCCCCACAGAGCAGATTTGGAGAACTGTTAGTTCAGGCTACTCAAATGTGTATTACTCAGGCCTAAAATAAGGGAAGAAAAAGTACACTTTTTCCTATATCTGTGGTCTGTTTTTTCGCCTCTTTGCAGACTAAAAACAGGAGAAAAAAGGTCTTTTCAGCCTTCTGTTCTTTTCCCTTTTATTTTTTTAACAGCCCTAAACACAACTCTAACAAATGCTGCTGGCCTGTATCACAACACAAAGAAATCAGTAAGATAATGGCAGCAGCATTGCTCTTTTTGCCTTTGAGCACTCTATTCAGCTTTTTAACCTACCTATTTCTGCTAGGTTGCCCGGTGACTTCATGCCTTATACTTTTGCTTGTCCTTTTCTAAAGGAAGTAGTATGTTGTCTTTTTAATATCCACTGTCTCTGAGATTACTTTTGAGCTTAGAATATAAAACTTTTCCTTAGGCTACATTTCCATTTTCAGTGTTTTATAAACCCAGGAGTGCAACTGCATTGCACACTGACAGAGGCATACATTATTTGTGGCAATGTGTTGGTCTGTTGCATTGCATTGCATTTAGCTGAAGGAACATATACCTCCACCTCTCCACGTACCCTTCCCCCACCCCAGAAAAAAAAAAAAAAAAAAAAAAAAAAAAAAGAGGAGGGCAAGGAGGGGAAGAAAAGAGAGAATAGAGATGAGAAAAATTGTGGTACACATACACAAGAGGTTTTTTGTATAATTCAAATAACTTCTGCTGCAGAAGTCTCTTATCTTAATGACTGTGCTAAAGAAGTTGTCTTTTCAAACGTATTTAAAAGCTTTTGCCTCATATGACTAAGCTACAAATGGAAGTAATTTGGTAACAGCATAGTACAAGATAAAGAAACTATGGCAGAAGCATGCAAATGTTGAACAAATATAAAATTAATAACTATCAAAGAATATTGACTCTTCAGCATTACATTTCCTTGAGTACACTGCATTCCAGTGAGCGCTGCAACAACTATTTAACTAACAAAGCCTACTGAGGCTAGGTGCTTTCTCTTCTGCATTCCTATGTAATATAAATACCACAACAACACTAGTCCAAAAAAACTAAATTGTTTCGCACAGATGGACAGATCACAAGAAGCAGGAAGTAGAGGTGAAAACTGAAGAATCCATTATGTTGGAAGAAAGACAAATGGGCAGAAGCACAGTAGTGGGAGGGAAGATGTGATGAAATGTAGAAGGAAGGAGGCAGAGAGGGGGGAAGGAAGGAAAGAACTGCTCTGAAGGAATTTATAAAGAGGAGATGACTGGAGTTTGCAGCTGTTTTCTGTCCTGGTGGGGCTAATGACTTTAAATGAGCTCAAAATGAACTTGTGAAGAACTGAACTGAAACAGTGCCAGTAAAATACAATAAAAAGGATGGGAAACATCAGAATGCAAAGGAGAAGCTATGAGTGAAAAGGTAGAAAAGCAAAAGAAATTGAAAAAGTGAATGGAAAAGCCAAAAGGATCAAAATCTCAAAGTAAATATATGTACTATTCACACTTGTTTATGTTTTTTGTTTTTTTAAGACATTAGTTGATGGTCTGTGAAGGGACTGAAAGTCTGGAGGGGTATAAAACCCCACAGGATTTGCTTGGTAGAGTGAATTTAAGAAAGAAGGAAAAGTGCTTGCTCATTGATGGAAAGCGAAAAATGGGTAAAGCTCAAACTATTCAAATGATAGAATTGACATAAACCAGAGACTTGTGAAATCAAAGTTGGACCTGGAAAGCCTGGGTTATATTTTGATCACTTTTCTACTACATTTTTATTTTAATAATTATTTAATATTGTATTATTATTAATATTCATGAGATCTTAGTAGAAATTTTTGATTGAGTACATGTGATAGCACACAAGGAAGAACTTTTAGTCATGAACTTAATCTTTATCAGACAAGCAAGTATACTGTGCTGAAAGTGCGTACCTGGCCACCCTGTATTTGGGGTGGCCAATTACTCACTGGAAATGTGACAAGGGAAAATTGGAAATAAAGTCTGCCAGACAGCCAATAAATCAGACGTATATCTTCATCTTTCCTTTGGCCTGTAAGGACCCCAGGTATTTTAAAACTATATTCCCAGAAACCAGCCAACAGGAAGACATGAAAAGAGTATATGAGAAGTTCTTCTTACCCTTTTTTTACCTCTCTTTCTGTCAAATGCTCCAAATCCTCTACCTGGGAAATGCAAACTCTAGTGATTTCTACTAGAACTTGCTCCCATTGGAAAGGATTGTAAAACCTGTATCACAGAAATGAGGTAACTAAACACAGGTGTAGCATGTGAGACTCTCAAAGGTATACCATACACAAAGAGTTGATAACACTCCCTCCAATTTTATAGGTATTAAAGGCATGGATTGTCAATAAATTATGAGAAGCAGACAAATGAATAAACATTAAGTTTTGCACTCAAGTGCTACTATAAAGTAAGAAACAGGATGGGGTAAAAGTACTGATGCTGTTTCTAAATATGACATGAGCACTTAGAAACTAGTTATGAGGTCCTGTATTAGATTTGTAAATGCTTGGGTCA
This sequence comes from Antrostomus carolinensis, assembly GCF_000700745.2. Classification (NCBI taxonomy): domain Eukaryota; kingdom Metazoa; phylum Chordata; class Aves; order Caprimulgiformes; family Caprimulgidae; genus Antrostomus; species Antrostomus carolinensis. Next base: position 4,309 of record NW_010305897.1, read on the forward strand.
CATTTAGAAATTGCTCTCTGGCTTCTGAGTCACTGAACTCTTCCGAAAAAAATCCCCTCAGCAGATCTCATAAATTGCTTGTGATGAGTAGTTCAGTCAGCTATGATATGACTGAAAGAGCAGGTGCAACAAGAGACATTAAAGAGTATGGTTGCATTCCTGAATTGAGGTCAGGAGAAACAGAGGATGTGATTATATAGGAATGCAGGCTGGGATTACAACTGTTTATATTCTCTGTCTATCTCACTTCCTATATCAGTATGTGGTTTGAATTTCTTGTTGTTAATATGGGGGTTCTGCCATTAAAGTGTTGAACTTCATGTCATTGAAAACCCAGGGGGCATCTTCGCATTCTCCTTTTCTCACATCCTACAAAAGACCATCCTGCATGCAGTGAAAAGTCTCAATCACAAATTAAATTGTATTTTACCCATGGTTATATCATATAATTGGTTTTATTGCTGGAATTCTACTTCACTGTGTTGTGCTTTGTCCTGTTTTGTTATTCTGAAGTCACTCATTGGGCCCCAAGCAATGCACTGTGAAGAGCCAAACACCAAAGCTTGACGCTGTGCAATTTAGCTAAGTGCATACAGTAAAATACACTAGGGTCCTCTGAAAATTTTGTAGTCAAGCTAGCATGAAAAGGGAAACACTGAGTTGCAGGCCATTCTTGCTCACTGTCAACGTAATCAGAGGTTTTGCAATGACATCAGCTGGAGCAAGCTTAGATCCTTTTTAAAGATTAATCCCAGATGTTTTATAGTGGGTGGTTTATCCATCATCTCAGTGACAATTCTGTAAAAAAACATTCAGAAAGTCAGAATATGTAAATGTCATTTTATCATTCATTGTGGGGTTTATTATTATGTCTCTATGTTACAAACAAATGCCTTCAGGAAAGTAAAATCATATCTTCTCTCAGGATAACTAAGATTTACATATATTTGTTTCAGTCCTTTAGAAATTATAATATTCCTCATATGTTATCTTTTGACAAGTTACAGATATGGGAAAAACATTCATGGCCTGATCTCTTCC
>NW_010305897.1:5381-48757 GCF_000700745.2 Antrostomus carolinensis
TCAAAGCATTTACATTGGAGTAAAAGTGATTAACAGGAGCAGCACTGAGCCCAGCGTTATACTGTGAGACTCACACATAAATACAATCTGCAACTAAGAATAAATGTGTTTAATGTAACCTTCACAAGTCATCAGCACAGATTCTTTTCATTTTGTTCTCTGTTTATTAGTATTGCAAAGTGCCTTCGTTTAAATATTTCACTGGCCTAGTTTAACAAAAAAGCACATCAATAATGCAAATCTCAACAAGCGAGCTGATACTTTATATTTGTAAATAAGAGAAAGTTGAAACAAATTGCACTGGATGGACAAATTCAAGTGCTTCTTTCCTCAGCAGAAAAAGTAAGTTCATGCCATATATATGTGTATTATTTATATTTATATTTAGCTCTTTTAGTGTACCTCCCTCTTTCTTGTCTCTTTTTCTTTTGTGCAGCTGTCTTGGTTTTTAGCTGGGACGGAGCTGGGGTTTTTTTTAGTAGCTAGAATAGTGCTGCCAAATGCTAGCCCAGTGAAACTACCACAGCAGCCCACAAAATACTGCATTTGCTGTTTTTCTTTTCCCATAGAGTTTAAAGTTGAGCCAGACAACAAAACAGTTACTAAGGCAGATGATTTTTGAATGATCTTCACTATTTTTATTCTGGAAACAGATGAATCAGGGTTGGCATGAAGGACTTTCATAATCTATTTTATTATATATTTATTTTTACTAACAAAAAGGAACACCAATGTAAATAGCCACTCATCATACTTGTCATTATAGAACTGGGTAAAGAACAACATCTGACCAGACCTTCCCACCTAAACAGAGCAGACAGATGGAAGGCCTTGAAAGTAATAAATATTTTTTTCTTCACAGTTTCTTATTGCTTTTAGACAAATATGGGGAGCAGTGTGTCAGAGATGAGACATTTTTCTCAAGTTTATTCAGAAAGTCTGTGGCATGGTTAGGAACTGCAGCTTCAACCCACTCCATGACCACCAAACACAGGACTAGTCAGAGCTGTGCCTGCACTTCCCACGCCCTCAAACCCATCTTGCCAACATGGAACCTACAAAATTCTCAGTAGGGAATGAAATACAGACATGGAATGAATTAAAGAAATAGCTTCTTACTACTATTTGTCTTAATAACTTGCCTGGTTAGGCAGTGGGTAATTCTAGAGAATAAATCAAGTTCTTGCCAGAGCTGTGGGTCTCTGAATTCATAGATTCTTTTTGCTGACAATTAGCAGGTAAATTCTTACTGTTTGTTACAAACCATATATTTTTTTCTATTTGGCTCTTAAACACTGTCTTAAAACTATACGTAATCACCACATGAAAACTTCAAAATAATTTGCTTTAGGCAAGCCCAAATACATTTTCCTTCTTTCTGTGAACTTCAAACTTAAAAAAAATTACAGTTTTTAACTTTAGTTAAAAGTGAATTTGCAAACTTCTTCTTTTTATTGGAAGTATCTCAGCATTCACTTTGGTTATTTGCTTATCTGGATGGTACTCAAATTTGGGTTTCTCAGAGGATTAATAAATCTAAATTTGTATTTGAAAAAGGTTCTAGACTGAAAAAGTGGAATCAATGAACAGTATCTCTATGCTACTGTTTTACTTATTCAACTCAGATTATTTCAAAAAACCCTTAGTCAGTGTCCTCTACAGTAATCAGCACTGTCTTTTAGCAGTGACTTTCCCACCCCCCACCCCCCAGTTTGAAGACATTACATAAGGCCAAGAAGCAGTTCTTTCACACCCTTTCTCACAGCAGCCATAGATCCAAGGTCTGGACTGATACTTAGTCTGCAGTTATTACATTATGCATCATTACTCATTAATTAAAATTAATAGAGCCATTTGCTTTAATATGCTACAAATTAGCTTTAGAAATGGGATTATATTAGAGAGATAGCTTCTTACTCCATTCCAAGATTACTGTCTAAAGAAGGCAAGGAATTTTCAGAGTATTTATGATTGGCTTAAATCAATGTGGAAGAAGACGAGAGAAATGTGCTTGCTGTCTATAATCTAGGTAATTAGAACTTTTCCCACATTTTAACTTTGTGAAAACAGCAACATTTTTCTGTGGAAGAAAAAAGAAAGATCTTCCCCAAGTTCATGTTGCAAGTCATTAGAGGAGCTAAATGGAGGATCTGGGATCATCAGAAGCCACGTGAACACTTTATCTCCTTCTGACAACTAGGCTTAACCACCAGCTACATATTGCTGCAAATTTATGAAATTATATTCTTAGGGCTATTCCAGTATGGATTTTTTGTTTAAAATTGGGGTTAGTGTAAGTTTTAAGTTACCAACACAAGAAAATGTAGTTTCTAGGGAGTCCATATAGATAGTAGATATTCCATATATTCTAAAAATAAATCTCTTTTAATAAAAGTCAGCTGACTGCAATGGTCTTCTTGCCAGAGGAGCAGTTGGCCCTTTCTTCCATTCCCTCAAAATGCAAGGAATCAAGACTTGTCTGTCCAGTAAAATTGAATACAAAGGATGACCTAAGCAACTCCCTCAAGTTCTATTCATTTTAGCACTTTTTATTTGTTCCTATGATATACTAAAAATTAAAACTTGAGTGCTGATAAAGGGTGTCCATACTAAAAGTGAACTAGATGGTTTAATAAATAAGGGCATAGGCACAAGCAGTAGGAACCTAATTCCAAAGTCTGTTTATTTTTAGAATATTGTCTGCTAAATGTGTTGGAAAAGCAAGCCCATTCTCTCTGGTCTTTGTCTGGAGCTCTGGCTGGAAGCTAGCATTGTTATTGAAGAGTATCAAGGGGTTTCTCATAGGCTGTGGATTCCTGAATCCAGAACAGGTGCAGTCACACCCTTTCTACAAACAAAGATAGTTTGTTTGAATAAGCACAGCAGAGAAGAATGGGTGTATTAATAGCTAAATAGTGTCTTTATTAACAGTGGAACAGCTGGCAGTTTTGTGTGACAGCACTCATTCCAATCTATTTCATCCAATTGCAAAACTATAAGCACACCACATCAGGGAACCAAGGGGACCACACACAAGCAATCAGCCATTCAACAGCACTATAATTGCTTCACAGTTGGGAGTTTGTTCTGCTCAGCCACTGTTATTCCTTTAATTTGAATTGTTGCTGCGTGGCAACTATCTAGAATCAAGTGTAGTTAAAGCAGATAAGCTTGCTCAGAGAAACTCTTTTTATTTTACAAGCTGTGTTAGCTAGCCTGCTGCAGGAACTGCTGCCAGGCTCCAAGGATCACAGATGCTTCAAGCGCTGGGTACCAGGACTGAGACAGAGGCAGGCAGTCTCAAGATGACGGCTATACCTCCCACAAAATGTTTTACCCTGACAAGGGAAAAAATAAACTCTGAATAAACTCAGGATGCTGTTAGACCCTGCTCGAGAACCTTTCCTGAAGACTTCCTTTTAAGAAAACGAATGGCCTCTGTGAGTCCACCTGAGATGTATAAATGACTGAAAATGTACTAGTAGCCTCAATACAGCAGAGAAGCTGTTCAAGAAGGAACTGGTTTCAAGTACAATCAGGTTACACAAGTGTAAATAAGTGTGTGTATGCACACATCTTCGTGCGGATGTAGAAAAGATACAGCAAGGGAAAGGATGTTAGGCAGATTTTTTAGGCCATAAAGAAAGCTATAATTCAACTTCATACATTTAAACTCCAAAAGAACTAAGAGCCAGTAAAAGCTAAGCTGAGGTTTCTAGTATTACTGTCTGATCTGCTAGTTGTTTTCAGTATGCACACATGCTGACACTAACACTGTTCAACACAGCTTGATTCTGCAATTTCTTTCTTCCACCTGCCCTCCTCAGCCCCCCATACACAAGCACTTTTTCCCTCCTATCATAGCATAATACTTATGTGGTAACTTTTCAAAGTATCCTTCAGGGAGAAGATTAAAAAGCTCTTGGCTGTAGCTAGCCTGGCAGAATACACATAGATATGAAATTATAAAATCTTTCCAATTTGCAGGGTTGTTTATTTTCTGTTTTCTGTCAGCCTTTGGGATTAAATACTCACAGGACTAATTCTTATTATTCAAGGTTTACTATTCCATAGATCTCTGTCAAACTCTATACACAACAGCACTTCAGTATATTGTTGTGATTTCTTTGTTACTCCTTGACATATGGCTCTAGGTAATGAAATAATGGGCTGTCGCAACTTATTATCTGTTGCTGCTCTTTCAGGATGGCTTTCAGGTTGTCCTTTTTTGCTCCTTCTCTACTGATGGCACCTTATGAATAAATGAACAGTTCTTATAGGCAAGGCAACAGATTTGTATGAACTGAAGATCACTGTTAAAACTAAATGTAGACTCAGGAGAGCTTGGGAAGTTCTGAGTAGTGAAGAACATGGCATTTAAAGAAGTAACCAATCTCATGAGTGAAAAGGAGGCTTAATTAAAATTGATTTGTGAACTAGGATATGTATGTGAATAGTCAGTAAGTGTAAAAAAACTCTACCACAAACCACAAAAGGAGAAGTAGGAAATCACCTAGGGTCATCTTAAAAAAAAAATATTGCCACATCTAGGCGTAACATGGATATTCAAACTATAATTGTGCACACAAAATGAATTGGGAAGAAAGCCATTAATAAACAACACCATTTTATTTACCATTGTCAAAATTATTACTTTAATAGTCAAGAATGCAATTAGTTGCTGAATAATCATTTTGCCTGTGTCATTAGATTTTTTTGCTAGCCATTCCAGGAGAGTTAGATTTGCACTGTCTTCTAGCTCACAGTGCTTCAGGCCATGTCTTCCTTGACAAGGGGTGAAGCACCTTAGAAACAGATGCACAGAAAAACTTAGATGGTTCTGAGAAGACAAAAACCACCTTACAACCACTTCAGGATAACTGGTTCCAGTTGGGTCTCATGTATTTAATGTCCATTAGCAATGGGAGTACATTGGTTGTACATGCCGTAATCCAGTTCATGCACTACAACACTGCTTTACCATGTGGGCCAACACCTGGTAAATGACAACAATCAGAAGATGCTTTGAAAGTGAGATTCTGAAACAAAATAAAATAGTAGCACAAACGGTATTTACCAACATGACTTGGACCAACAGTAAGGAGAATATTTGCATGGAAACTGTCCTCTGCAAAGCATGTGGATAGTTTATTTAGGGGTATTTAATCTTAAATGTTACAGAAATGCAATTGTCCCCTTGCCCCCAATAAATGTTTGAAAAGTCTTATCAGTTAAATCTAGACTATCCCCCAAAATTTTTACTCAGTATTCCATTTCCTTTCAATCTCTCCAAATGAGCCATTAAGAAAATTACTACTTGGTTTAGAATGCTTTACAAGTACTGCTGCAAGTGTAAAAAATAAAACTAAATATATCATTTGAGAGGCAGAGTTGAAGAAGATTTGGGATATTTGGTCCTTTAGTTACCTACTTCTTACACTAAGATTTTACAAGGTAATTCAAATAATCTAATTCATACTTCAAGTTAAGTAATAACTCTGTAATTTTAACAGCCTCAGCAGTCACATGAAAAATTACTTTTCGGAACTATATTACACTGATCTTTATCTCACATTAATTTTTCACAACTACCATACCACAAAGACAGGGAAAGCTCTAGAGTTATAAAAAAAAAAAAAAATCAAGAAGAAAAGGAATGTTATTTCTCAATTAATCTTTAAAAAAAGTCAGATTTAGGGATGATAATCCCAAGAATATCCCTCTAGCAATCTGTATAGTTAGAATAGTGAAAGATTATCTTCACAGAACTCTGAGCATTGCTGTGTATCTGTACATATGTTTAAGGAACACATAGAGTGTGCACAGAGCCACTATCTTCCTGTGAAGGTACTGTTCAGGCAAAATTGTTTGATAAAATATTTCAAAATCATGCTGGGCACTCTGTTCTTATTTTTCATTCTTATATCTACTCTTGGTTTTCTAATAGTTCACAGAGTAAAATAAACGTGCTGGGAGTTCATGCCCATTGGAAAGGAATCATTGCCATTGGCAGGCAACAGCATATTGATGTGGATACAGTCCTTGTGGAGGGTGCCCACTATAAATGTATGCTTGTGAGCCACATACTTCTTATAGCTTTTATTTAGGTAGTAGGATGAATAAAAGATACAGTACCTTCTCACAAGACATTTAAAAAAAAAAAAAAAAAGAAAACAAACAAGCCCTTTTCCCATTTCCTAACTCTGCTGGGAAAATTTGCTTCTGTTTCAAAGCCAGTAATAGGTTTAATGGCATGAGTTCAGTGTTGCCTGCTAATTAATTAATTTACATAAAATCTAGGCTCAGAAGAGGTGTGTGCAGTTTAAACTGGTGAAAGATATTCAGAACACTAAAGCATGGTTTGCAGTATATGCCTCTGCTTTTGAAGAGAGATTGATTCAGAAACCTAGACACATTTTGTGGGCTCTTGAATTCTCCCCTTTCCTATTTTAATGGAAATAGGTTTATCATCTGTTTTAACCACCTCCTAACTTCCAAAACCTCCAGCAAACTATTAATTCCCTTTTTCTTGGGCTGTTCAGGCTAAGAGGCAGCTTGTAGGTGTGCATGTGGGAGTTAAGCAGGACAACTGAATTACCAGTGCCCACTAGAGCTCCTTATACTGCTGTCATTATTGGTATTATATTTGGTATTATATCTAGATGTCTTGGTCTGGTTACAACCAAAACTTGTAACCTTCTGTGTAAGGTTTTGCTACAAAAGACTAATAAAAAAAAATCTCATTTGATTGCTATATCAGAGGAATTACTAGTGTTAGTAACACCCATCTGTGACTGCTTTCTGCTTATTTTTCCAGTTTTCTTTTATTTTTTCCTGTTCACTCTACCTGAGATGGCTTTTTAGAGAGAATTTTTAGCAACTAGTTGCCTCTGACAGCAGGTAAATGGCCTGTAGCTACTGTCAGGAATAGGGTGCATGCTACCCATGCTGCAAGAAAATAGATGAGAAATAGAAAAGACAAGTGAATTGTGCTTTCTACAGTTGTAGATTTTCTTCAAGTTGTACTGCATCTTTTGCAATCTTTACATCATCCCATTTCATGGAGCAGACTCGATTCAGAGATCCATGTTCTGACCTCAGCTCTGCAAAAAAAAGCACTGCAAAAAGCAGATTAAATACTGTTCTTGTTCAGAGGGTGTAACACCACAATAACTCTTGGTAATATGCTGGTACAAATATTCCCATTCAGACAATTTCTCACACCAGATAGAATGAACCAGCAATTTAATAATTAAAGATCATGAAACTCTATGATGGAACAGTTTTGCACTTCCTTTTTTATTCTGAACTTACATCAACAGACTGAGTTATATCTACCTTAGAAGAAAAAATGAACCTGCTGTGGGATGCAGTTGCAAGGCCACTCCTTTCCTGCTGCTACAAGAAAAGGAAAGAGAACTATTTTGACTTCAGAGTATTATGGATGTTATATGGTCACCTAAGTGAAAAAACACAATTTTTTCATGAACTTCAAGGAATACAGGAAGACATCCTATGTGACTATTACCCAGCATGACATGTTGAGGAGAATGAGGAGGACTCCAGGTCTGAACAGGACCCACGTCTATCCTGAAGAGGAAAGGCCAAACAGAAAACACCAAGCCTGTGTTTCTTCAGAAACTCAGGACACAGGGAAGGGAAAGGGCTGATTTTTTTGAGCTTTCTGACACCTGACTGACGATGTGTATTTTAAAAACTATCTTCTCCTGGACTTAGTATAAAAAACAAATCTTCTGAAATATCTGCAGTTCTTTCTTCTACTCTAGATCATCTGGATTGAAGCCTGTTATAGTACAGCAGCAGTACTGTGCTGGTCAATGTTTGCTTGGCCTGAAGGAAGATCAAGTATCCACTGTGGGGTTTTTTTAGATTTATCAGCTGCTTCCAGTACAGTTGATGATGTGGTATTGAATCAATGGCATCAGAGCAAGACAAACTTGGCCCACTTCCTTGAGTATAATAACATCCAGACTCAGCTTCACTTCTGAAGCAGTGACATGTCTTGAAATTTGTCAGCTTCTTCTATCAGTGATTTGAGTTGTGGTAAATTGATTTTATCTTCCTTGACTTAGAGGCTTTGCTGGGCTGTAGGTTCATTCTCATGAGCACTGCAAGAAAGTTTCAGGGATCTTTGTGGAGACCTATAACTCTGAGAGAGGAACCTCTGGTGAAGCTCTGTGGCACTAACCAAAAGGTTCATTTGTTGTGCTGAATCCAGCTTTCGCTGAAGGATGCTGTGTGTGATGTTCTGTGTAACATCTTTCCCTGAACTCTGAGAATGTATTCATGCAGAGATAAAGCCAAATCCATATTACAAAAATGTTACAATTTAGGAAGAAACAAACTAAAACATATTGCTCAAAACTTACATTGCATGGAGGAGGACTGATATGTTGCAGCTATTTTGCAAGCTGAAAAAAACCTATCCCTTTTAGGAGACTTGCGTTTGATTTTTTTAAAAAACAAAAATTCATACATTTCATGAAGGTAAATAATTATAATAATAAATCTATAGCTGCATCAAACAACAGCAGCTGAAAAAGAGGAGTTAAGTTTGATGCAAATTTTAATATGTATCTAGATATTTCCCAGATGTACGCATATAATATTAGAGTAGCATTTAGTTTAATACTGTATTTGGCATCCAAATACACAAGACATGGACTCTTTTAAGCTGCATAAGTATCAACCACGTGTGCTGGAGAAACAACTATGAAAAAGGCATAGTCTCTTCAAATAAGTCTAGAAATAGTGGTCTAACCCTGTGTTTTTAGGCATATGACCTTTGTCTAATTAGGTGTACCTTTAACTGTGATAAACATCCCTTTAAATGAATATCATTTCCTTACAATTACAGAAGGGTCATACATAATACACTAAGTTCCCCTGGCAGCTTATGTGTTAGTCATGCATATTTCATGAGCAGTTTTATTCCCCCAGTAAGCTTCAAGCGATGCTCAAGCTCATGGCTTTGGTGTGTAGGAAATGAAGGCCTTGCCCATAAAAGGATTCCAAGGCAACAATTGTAACTCTGCATTTTATCAAGAAGAGCAACAGAATGACCTCCTTGTAACATCTGATGGGTACTGGTATGAATTTTCTTTTATTATACATTAATTCCCCTTATTTGTCAGTTGCTATGGAAAACGCATAATTTCCACACGTGCTTGAATGTAAAAATCACTGAATGGCAGTTAGGAATGTTGTAGTTGCACCAGAAAACGTGGAAGAAAAGGAAAAAAGGGATGGGGAGGACTTAAAAAAATAAGTCAGATATGCTACATGCTAAACTTTTACAGGGCAAATTGCAGAAAAATTTATTATGATCCAACACATGATCTGGGTCGGTAAAGCAACATCTGTTTGTACACTATGATGGCTTTTCCTGATGCAAAAGGAGAAAGACATAAAGGGCTGAGGTTGATAACAAGAATAAAAAATACTACAGTAATGAAATGCAAAACTCTTCAGAAATTCTCAATACCACCAGCAGTAATTTTCCCCTTTTTCTTTCCAAAAAAATCAATTTTATCAAGACAGTTATATCTAGCTGATATTTTTCATCATGGTAAAGACACTGTTTGAAGGCATGTTAAGTTGCAGATGTCAGCTCAGAAAGGCAACATGTTCTGCTTTTGTAGCAGGACAGTTTGGTCTCAAGTCAAAAGGAAAGGTTATTCCCTAGTAATTTTTAAAATAGTGCAGGGCCATGCAAAATCAAATCCAGTAGATGCCCCTCTTCAAAGTGTGGCTAATGCTCAGAGATTGTGATGCCATGTTTGATGCCCTGTATTTTGGGGAGATTTTTAGTTTTAGTAATTACAATGAAGAAAGCTTGTTCTCCTTGATGTGCTAAATTAATATTTATGTTGTTAAAATATCACAGAGTCCACAGAAAAAATATTAATATAAAAAGGTTATAATTATCTTTAAAAATGTGGCAGCAATTGAAATGTAAATCCTAGTGAGCTGGGAGAGACTTGTTTGCATTGTGCCTGGGGCACCCTGCCTGCCTGCCACAGCTGCCATTGATCATTTCAAATCAAAGGAAGCTGGAGATGTCTCTGGTGGCTCGACTGGGAAAAAAGCAAGCAGAGAAAGATGCTCTGTTCTGCAGGACTGTTATCAAAAAATGAGCTGGAATGTGTTTCAAATCTTGTTTCTCTTGAATATGGAGCCCTTCAAAGCTTTGCCACAATAAATAAAGTCTTCAAAACACATAGAATCTAAAAGATACATTTAAAGTCCCTCTGAACTAACTATTTTCCCCTTTCTTGACATTATTAGAAAACAGCAGTATGAAACTAATGTGCATGTGGTGATTAAATCAGAAGACTATACACACAATAAGAAACCATCATTTTAGAGTGGAGTTTCTTGTTTTAAATTCCTGTAGGTAGAAAAAATTATTTTCAGAGCAAAGGGTGTACAATGCAGGAAAGGAGAAATGCAAATTTCTATTACTATTATCTCCAGCCGTAATGTCTCTATACTGTATTGGCCAACAACAAGCAATATGCCTTCAGCTGTCTACACTTCAATAATAGGAGACAAAATGCATCTTTGCTAAACCCTGAATATTACTATGTAGACATTTCTTGAGGTCCATTAAATTCTATTTGACATACATTAAAAAGATTTAATCACAGATGCCAGTCAGCTAACCAACCCATTAATCTAGCTGTTTTTCCTATGAAAATTGTATTTAAAAAGGTCTTTTTTCCTCCTCAATTTAATTTAGTCATCCATTTAAATTTCATGTATTTATCATGTAAATGTGCCTTATTTGCAAAAGAAAAGCTCAGGACTCAGTGAAATAAATAGTTATTTCATTAAAATGGATACAAAAAACCCTGTGATTAGGGTAATTAATTTGCACACTAAAAGCTATCTTCCTAGTTCAGATCATTAATATTGATGGTGTTCGATTTTGTTCTCAGTAATGTTCCTTGAAATACACTCAGAACTGGCAAGCAAGCATGAAGATACAGCCGCTCAAACTAGAAACAAGGATTCAGTAAGCACTTGGCTACTTTCCCTTTTCCACCATTCAGAATTAGTAACATACAATAATAATGCCTCTGTCCCAAAGTGATCTGGATTGCTTGGCTTGTATGGGATTTTGGTGATTTATCTCAAGTGAATCTTATTTACATATGTGGTTTGCACCACATTTCTCTGACTGTATTTTTTTAATTGTGAAATAAAGTTAGAAGATATTATGTCTAGATATCCCATGCTGCTATAGATATCATTGCCAGATAACAAGGCAGAGTTTGCCAATGCACTCTTTTGTCATTAGGTTTTCATCTGCATAATATGCAAATTGTGTTGAACAGTTTCCCAGTTTGAGTCCTTTCTACTTCAAGATTTAGTCAAGACTCATATTTTGTTTTCCCACTGTACAGCAGATGTATTCCACAAAAGACCTTGCAGGAAAGGTGTCACATCTCTGTGGTTCACTATCAATTACAGCTGTAGGCAAAGAGCTATGAAAGCAAGTTCTGGAAGAAATTCACAGATATTATGCTATCTATATCTGCACACTTAGATGTACTTTGTGGTGAAGTCAGACTTATACTTCAGTATGTGTGTTACATATTTTAGTTGTACAGACAAATTATATGGATACATGATATATGGCAAAGCAATGTCTATGTGAAATATTTACTTACCTTTCAGCTTGACTGTACAGTCCACTCTCTGGTCATTATCATTCTCTGGTATCTATTTGAAACCTCCAAGAAGCTTCAGAAAGTTTCCATTTTTTGAAAACCAATTAGCAAAGCCAGTTTTTTCCTCTATTTTCCCAAACGTGGAACTTTTTGTAGCCTCTTATCCACCTCCAAGATCACCTGTGTATAACTTTTTTCCTAGGTCAAAGGCAGTTTGATGTGATGGCAGCTTGAATAGCAACAATTTTCACTCACAAAGGATTAGAAACATACATCTTATTTTATTAGAGACAGTATTGGATTCACATCTGGTAACTTTAGACAGTCAATAGAAAACAGACTTTGCAATTATTACATTTATTTTACATATATTCTATATAAATATGTACATCTATATAGTTTTTACAGAAAAGATCACACAGGCTTTTAAGTAATTTCAGATTTATTTTATAGTTGTTAATTCAAAATATAATTGCATAATTTAGTAATTTCTTCTTTTATCAATCCTTTCTCCAACACCATATTTGAACTTTTGGTTTTCTAGGCACATTTCTAAGCAATGTGTGATTTGGCAACCTGAATGTTGCACTACAAGTGCATATTTATGTATTTACACATGCTGTTTCTGAAGACACTAGATATTCAGCATGCAGAATTACTAGTTACCTTTAAAAGAAATCTGTAAGTCTGCATACCTGCAGCTATGTGCAAATACATAAATATAAATATATATATATGTATATGTATATATATATAAAATAGTTATCATGTTTTTGCACTCACTTATACTGCACAGAACTGAGAAGGTATGTCCACTCTTTTCATTTCTACACTGTATTAGTGGCTGCACGTATATATGTCTCAAGAAAACACTATGGCCTTATAATTTTGGAAGAATTCTTATTTAATGTTAGGAGTTTGGTATTTGCTTAACTGTTCATCCTACTCATCTGAAGTTTTTAAAATATGAGTTCCTAATGTCTCTCATTAAAATAAATAAATAAGTAAAATTTCAACTGTGAATAATACAGCAAATACTTCCTGATTCTCCTGCTGTTGAACTTATTTAAGAGCAATAAGTCACTTCAAAAAATTAGAATTCTAGAGCAAAGAACTGTAAGTTTCTCTAATATCTTTCTGTATTATTTGTTGACAAAAGTATTTATCTTAATATTTAACTGTGATTTAGAGGGTGCAGGTCATAGTACAGCCTAATTTCTGTTCATTCTGGACAGTATCCAGCACACTGTATGTATATGAACAGTTCCGACATTTTCATAGCAGTTTGTTTTAAAATTCTGGTTTCTTTCTTAGATACTTTGATGTCAGTCATAACTCAGCAGGTCACATTCTTTGAGCGGTAATGGAGATGCTTTATGCACCTTTCTACTGAGGATCCACTACTAATTTGCAGAAATGCAAAACCAGTAATGACCATTTGTATGTCCCTTTTCCTGGTTTCAGCGAACCCTATATGGACACACACCTACACTTACCTTCCACAGGACATGGCAGAGAAGATTCCAGAAGTAAATAATCTCAGAAGTGACAGATGTCCACTATACCCATATCTTGAACTTCCCCTGAGTGTGAAGACTTCATGAATGAATTTGGGTAAAAGTCTCCAAATGAAATATTTCTGAAATCTGCAGTGACAGAAGAAATTTGCAATTGATTTAGTCATTCTATTTTATTCTTTGATACCTTTTTAATGTTTTGTTTATGTAATAAGTATAGTATGCATTATCTAAGAGAGAATATTTTCATGAATTGTGAGAAGTCTCCATTAAAAGTGCATCTGTGATGATTAAATATAGGTTTCTTTTTGCCAATTCTTTCTTATTTTTTTTTATTCTTTCATTGCCTAAAACTTCTGACAAAATTTCTGTTCAGTTTCCATTCTCCTTTTCTTTCAGCTACAACTATGATATTTTTCTACTTTAAATTTATTACCTTAAAATTCTGCTCTGTCTGGAACAGCTATGAGAATCCTGAAAACATTTAAAATAATACCTCAGAAAAATTTATCAAAAATGTGATTTTAAAAAACTATCTTTTCCATCTTATAAATTATGAAAGCTAAAATTTCATTATATTTAAGGCATGCAGAAATTGTTTGTAAAAAGAGAACTCAGTCTAACAATTGTTTTGTTTTTAAAACAGCATATAAACATAGATACATTCCAGCTCTGGAAAATAACCCTTTCCCAACTATGTTGAAAAAAATGTATTTTAAAGTAATTTTTATACAACACAACACCCACAATTGGATTTACTGAGAGCTTTAACAGCCAATTCTTTCCATAGAAAAATGAGTAAAGCATTGAAGTATTTTAAACCAATACCAAGAATACTCTATCTTTCAAATTTTTTTAAACTTGTTTCATGAACTGCTTCAAGTGATATCCTCTAGTCACATTGTAATAAGACAGTATTCATCCATACAGCAACAGCAACAGTCAGGTTATAGTAATGTGCTAATTAAAAAGAGGAACACATTGCAAATCCACTCGTTACTATTCATGACAAGTGTACAGCAAATCACTTAGCTGTTTGCTTTTAAAATAAAAGCTTTTGTTTGCCTTGTTTAGAAAGACATGCACAAGCTAAAAAGACTTTTATTAAAGCACAATATTGAAAAGACATTGCGCTAAGGTTTGATAGAGCAAAAGGCTGAAACATTTATATTGTTTAATGTTAGACTTCATTTTTTCCCTAGCTATTCACCTTTCACAATATGTTTCCTTTGATTCACTCCAAATCAACAGCTAGGGGAGCTGTGTAAGGAACCTTCCAGGATATATTTTCTTCCAAGGAAAATGATAGGAAAAGCACCCTTACTAATTAAAATAAAGAGATCTCTAGTGCCTGGCAGTTAAATACTGTTCATCTTTATTAGGTCACTAGGAGAACAGCATTGCAAATAGTCAGAAAAATCATTACTCTCCTGGGTTGCACTGTAAATAACTGATTCATTGAAAACAATACAGTATATGAAGAATGGTGAGCTTTGTTCCTAGAAATGCACAACACACAATGTTTCATACTATTTAAAAAGTAAAAAGAGAGAAGACTGGGCAATGATGTGCTATTTTATAATAATAGTTACCTGAAGTGAGTGAAGGTTAGGAAAAAGCATGCCATATCAAATGTTCTACTAATCAACATTTAATAGTAAAAGTAAGAAAAGATGGCAATAATACAGTTTCTCTTAGAATTTATTTTTGAGTCTAACAACAGATGTTATTATCCTCCTAGGACATGAACAAAAATAAACAGCTAACTAGACCAATAATAAATTTTCTACCATTCTCAGAATTGGCCTAAATTCTTGGCGCTGTCAGAAGTAGAAGTTTTGCTACTGGCTTTGATGTGAGTAGATTTAGAATAATCCTTACCACGTCTGAAAAATCCCATTGCAGCTGTACACCCTTTGTGGAAAAGATGGTGCTCACTGGCAAATAGTAAGAGAAGGAAAAGGCCTATGTGTTTTTTTGAGAGGATCCTATGCGTTATATATCTTTTTCCTTAACAGAAGTTACCATTTTTGATGTTGTCTGTGTGTAGCCCGGCATAGATTTATAGGAAAGGATGGAGCTAAAAAAGCTTTGGCCTCTGCATTCTTTCTTCATTTTCATCCCCACAAAGGCACTAGCTAGTATAATTTACATTTTGCTGGGTCCTCAATCATGCTAGTACCACAGTAAGAAAGCAGTAGACAAAGGCTAGTGCTTTTCTTCATAAGCAAGGCATGCTTGGGGGGGCCATAAAGCCAGCCCTGCCATTCCCCCACAGGTGTTCAAAGGGATGCCTGGTACTGGCAAGCTGAACAAGGGGTCCCACTTTCATCATATGTCCAATACTGTGTGGGCTCAGCACACTGATTTCTCATTAAGCCTGCACCTGCTTATGCATGTACCCTAACAAAATATCTATTTCAGTGTTTAAATCTGCAGTTGTTACCACGCACAACATAAATACTGTACTTTACTTAAAGACATATTGATTAAAAACCATGAGAAAAGCAGAACAGCAAAGGTAAGATGTGAAAGTAGCTGAGCAATAGAAATTTTTAGGCCATAGGAAATTCTCTTAGTAAGTAAGTCACACTTAAAAGGATTGTACAGACTCTGCAGTGACTAAGAGGAGAGCTAAAGAAAAGCATTTAAAAATAGCCATTAGCATCAGTATTAATCATTCAAGAATGGGTAGAAAAATTATCTTAAAAATTAATTAAATTCTGCTTTTTTTTTTTTTTTTCTTGCTTCTTGAGGAGAAAGTGTATAACTAGTTGAAGCAGAGAGCATGGAGAGCAAGAAAATTACTAATTGTCTATGCTGGCAGCTTAACAGTACTTGGCACAGTGGGGGAAAGGGCAGTGGTTGTATCATTAACAATACAGGACAATGAGCCTTGGCACCAAGGGCTGTATATTATTGTGCATGTCTCCTTCTTTTTGTTTTATAGTTGTCAGTAGAGGTGAACAAAAGGTCTTTAAACAAATTAGTGTGGGGATGGGAGCAGGCTGAAAATTGCTGTTTGCAGTGAGAAAGTTTTTGGAAGATAGCAAAGACAACATAGTGCCTATGCAACTCACTGCAATATTTTTGTTAGCGTAGGTTTTGATACAAGTAAGATGAAAAGGCAGGAGGCAGGGAATTCTATCATCTTAACATTTATTGCTTTCTACAGAACCTTTAAATAATAAAAGCCATCAAAGAAATGTCCTCCCATAATATTAATACCCACTCTGTCCAGAACCTCTGTTACACAAAATGCCGAGAGGTTTGGAAATCAGCTCCAATGCTATAGTATGCAGAAATAAATATCGACAGAAACAAACAAGCTGGCTGGCTGCCTGCTGTCCATATGTCGCTGTAAACAAAACAAGATGCCTCTTGCTCACATTTCCAGCCGTGTCTCTGAATCTACATAAATGTTTTGCTACTCACAACAATGAATAGATGGATTATTGTAGTCAATTAGCCCTGCAGAAGCACACCTTTGTACTGTGACAAGAAAGCAAAAATATCACCCCTATTTGAAACAGAAAGGAAACGTAGAACAGGCAGAATTTGTTGAGGACACGGATGCCATCACAGCATTTGATAAAAGTTTCAAAAAGTTCTAAGTGACTCAGAGCATTTCAACATAATTTTAAGAAATATTACTAGCCATTATTTGTATCCCATGATGATTAATAGGAAGAGAAGCCTTGTAGCACCCTCTCCCTTGGATCACTGAATAGCAATGTATGAACAGCCACAAAGCAAGAGAGTAAATCGTGCATCACACTGCAAGCCATTTATGAAGAGTGGAGAAAAAAAAATATACTTGTTCAGTTCTCCACAAACAAAAAGACAGACAAGTGGCTTTTAGATCACAGTGAATGAGAAATAAAGAATTAAAATAAAACTGGCAGTGAACAGGTGATCAACACTTTGATAGTCTCACAGACTGAGGGAGCGTGTGCTAATAAAACATAGTTTTTCAGAAAATATAAGCTGTGAAATGATGCTGGCAGAAATGCATTTTACAATTGTTCTTTAACAGATCTAACAGAAGATGCTATGATAATTTTCCTTTACATGCAAAATCTTTGCTGTAAATTATGTAGGGAATGAAGCCTACTTGTAATATATTACATTTTTTCCCAGCCTGGTTTTATACTGGTCTCAGCCAGTGCACACTCAATGGAAGGGTGTATCTGCATATGAAGAAGTGTAAGAGAAAACCTCAAGGAGGACCTCCAAATCCCTGTATCTGTGTTGGAGTTATCTAACTACATCTATATAGTTATCTATATGAGACATAATTTTCAAAAATATCTGGTTTTCAGTAGTCTGTGACTGATTAGAAACTGCTGCAAGGTTAGCAATTATGAAAAACTGCCTAACTAGAGTGGCAAAATATGCAGAAAGAATTTTAAATTAAAGCACTTTTTTTAAAGCTTAAGATAGTTTTGATAGATGTGGAAAAATTGAGGCTGTGCAACATCAAATGTTCCTTTCTGCAAATTTTTATTTCTGTAATTATTTTACACTTCCAGTCTGCTCCAAGTTAATCTACTAGCTTAATAAAGATCATTGACTACAACATTCTCAGAGCCCCTCTAAATTCCACATAAAAAAGAATTATACTGACTGCACAGCAAAACCACAACTTTAAGTGAAGAAACAGATGATGTAAAGGCTACAAGTCTTATTATCACTCCCAACAGGACAGTTTGCACCAGCATCTCTCTTAAAGAGAGCACATGTTCCAGGTGACAGTACATCCATCATTTCAGAATATTAAATTGTAAAAACTGAGTTAAGCTATAGAAATGGGATTAATTTTGTGTTGTCATGCTTATTCAGAACACATGCTCTCCTGGAAGCCACAGAAGTAGAAGAATTAATCTAGAGTACGACAAGGCAGAGAGTGCACTGTTGTGAACTCACTTCTCAAGCTACATTTCAGACTCAGTTCCAGAAAAAGAATGAGCTAGGTTGTAGTATCTTATCTGACAGTAAGGAAACCAGAAGAAAAGCTACAATGGGAGGAAATAGGAAAGTCTTGTTTCTTTTTTATGCTGCCACAGACTCACTGGTTGTGATAAGGAAACAGATGGATTCCCTGGACTTCCAAGACACATCCATAAGCAATAATCATCCTCTTTTCAGTAGTAATATTCTGTTTTTTTAAAAAAATCATAACACTGCATAGAAATATTGTGAAATTATACCTATCTAATTTCAAAGTAACTGGTCACAAGCAGATTCTGCAGTTTATACTAGATACATACAAAATGAAATAATATCTTATATTTGAGATGAAAAAAGCGTAGACGTGTAATTACCTGCAAGTAACAGGCTGCAGCATTCCAGATTCTCAACATGAAAGAAAATTTGTGTTTCAGAAATTGCCACCCACACACACATTAAGATTAAATACATATAGCTTTAAAGCCACCCTTGAACTCTTCCAGGCCTCTGCTGTTGTGGGTAAGGGAAAGATCCCTTGCATTAGTTAGACAAGTCCTATAAATTTACAATTTGTACCAAGGACAAGTGTGTGAGTTGAGATTTCTTTAGCTTAGGATGGAAAAGATAAAGAGAACAACACCCACTGACTGGACAGAATGGCTTTACAAACTTTGTCTTCTCTCCATGAGCCTGTGTCACATTGTACTTTAATCCCAGTAGGCTCTTCTTGAGAGCTGTCTACACATATGTTTAGCTGGATAGGTTTGATTGTTTGTCATGATCTGGGAATGTATGAAATAGATATAAAGTGATGAAGGTAGTAGCTTGCAGCATCTGGAGAACTAGATATGCCAAAACAATTAACTAACAATGGTTCAAAAACCTGTCAGAGAAAACTAATGAAAAAATAATTAAGATTAAGTTGCATAACAAGCAATAATGTAAAAACTGACATAGCAAAATACTGTTTAGAAAGGTATAAGAGGAGAATCGGTACGGATTATTCTGGGTAATGTGTTTCAATTTATTGGCTGTGAGAGAACACCAGTTTTAGAGCATTTACGGTATTTCTACACAACAGCACACTATGCAGCACAGGTATACATCTCCTTTGGCCACATATAATTCACAAAATTGCTAGAGGCACTTTGAAAATGTTTTTCAAGTGACAGTCATCTTCAAGGAATGGTTTCAGGCAGACCAAGTTGCTCCAGTGAGCTTACCTGTGTGTAAATGGGTTGGTAGTTGAGCTTTTACAGCTCTGTGGCACTTCCTATACAGTGTCAACACAATGCAGTGAAATGCAGGCACAGTCAGGCTTAAACAGGTATCATTTAATGATCCAAGTACACCCTTCATTCTGCATTTTCCCTTTTATTCTCTTCCAGCATGACTGTGCCTGATTGTCTTCACTGTCCTGTGTTATCCAAAATAAGTGGAAGACAGTAGGGTTCACTCTAACCTATAGGTATATGGTATAAATTGCTGTTGGAAGCAAAAAGAGAAAGTGCAAGAAAATATGCAAGCCATATATGCTGGAATAAAGGTCCAGATGGACTGGCATTTCTGAAACTGCATGGGATGGACTTAGAATTCTGAAAGGTGAGATGAAATCACAAATTTTGACGGCAGCAAGAGATAATAGTCTTGAAATAACAAGCATACATACAATGAGTATAAATTATTTGCTTTGATTAAATAAGTCTCAAGAGGTAAAGAAGTGTCTGTTGTAGACAATTCCTTTTCAGAAAATTTTCACCTTCCTTATGAATGACAAAAAGAGGTTACTAAAATATTCAGAATGTCCAAAATCACGTGTTTAGAAAGAGCACAAGAAGAAAATGTAAAACCACAGAATGAAAAATGCTGCACTATAGACTTGGACAAAACCACAGAGTCTGTAAGCAACTCAAACGGTAACTAACTACCTAAAATTAAATTTTTACAAGCAAGAATTGAAATTATTACATTTATAAACTTCAGTGCTGGCTGCCTACTCTTTTTCCTCTGAGAAGCTCTTATATCACCCACTTCCCTTTACTGTGTTTAGACTTCTTAGAGAAGTTCTCTACCTTGTTATTTGTGAGCTATGCTGTGAAGTCAGAACAATGTCTACACATTGTATGAAGTTGACAGAGTTAATGGCTTTGGAGACACATGTCAATGTTCTGCATTTCCTCAAGTGTGCTCTCACTCAGTGGTTAACCTGCAGTCCAAGATAATCACTATCTGCAAGACAAGGGAGAACAAATGCTAAGAGAAATACTAAGATTGCTTACTTAAGTTAGTTTTTCCATATTTTTACAAATTACAGAAATCCTAAAACCACAATTCTTGAAACTACATGATAGAAAATAATTTAGGAACACAGGAAAACCATGTATTGGTCTTGTCTAGCAAATCCAGTAGGGTATGTGGGGATGGGTGTACATGGGGGGTGGGGGTGTGTGTGTGGCTGGGGTGGGTGAGATAATTGCCTGAATACCAATAAAGCATTCAAAACTTTATTTATTCCAAAATTAATCTGAGAATTTGCTTGATTTCTTTCTCTCAGACTGTATCCATATGGATATAATAGGTAGATTTGTATTTATAAGGTGATCTGGTAATATTATTCTCATAAACAAGCTTTATTTTCACAGGAAACTAATATTAGGGATGTACATAAGGATTGTGTTGGTAGTGTTTATTTCTTCTGCAGCTGTGTGGTCTCTTAATTTACTTTCTATCTCTCCCTGCATCCTTGGTTATTCTCTATAATTAATAGCTGAAGATGCTATTGAAATTTTATTTTTAGAGAGAAAGAAACTGTGGTAAATATATGGAGACCTGTGTTTAAGACCTTGATGAGAACCGGAAAGGATCTTCTTGCATGCATTTGACCTTCATAATACAACTAGATTAATATAGTTAAGATTAATGAGCCAATTATTTTTGACAAGATAGCAAGTGCATAAGAATTTTTGCCTCATGTTTCTTTTTTATATGACTAATAAATGACTAGCATTTCCACCACAGATTGGTGTTTATATCCATAATCTGTTCTCAAGGAATTAGTATCTTGAGATTTTAATCTAAACTCAGGGTCAGATGGTATGCTGTAAAACTCTTCCTAATGGGAAGGGCCCAGTGTGTATTTCTTCATAGAAATGCCTCTAGGAAAATTATTTTAATAAACCAAAGCAAAAAACAGGCCTCTGGGGAGTCCTGAAGGACCAGAAAACCCTTCAGGAGGAGGTGCTGGGAAGCAGGCATGCAGTATCACGGTCAGAAAGCTGAGATGTGCACAGCCCTCCAGTTTACACACGGTGCTAGGGACTGGTGTGCTTGGGCCTGCTTCACCCACAGCATGTTGGTCCTCTGGGTCACACCTCCGAAAGAGGGCAGAGAAGGGGGCAGCAGATCACCCCACAGGTTTCACGTGTGTTGCAGGTTCATTATGGGGCTGCCATTCTCTGCCTCTCCCTTGCTAAGGGTACCTTACCCCAAACACCAGCTTACGTAATGCTGCTGTAAAAATATACTAATTCTTGTTTTCTGCAAGGAAACGTGAGCTTCAGCAAACTGTAACACTGGGGCTGAATAATGGAAAACATCCTGCAAGGAGGTGAAAAACAGTGTGACATCAGGCAAAGGCACTACTGGATCCAGCTTTGCAAATTTACGTTCACTAAAGACTACAAACTGGAGGAGAAAGAGGAGAAATCTTTGTAGGAAAAGGTAGGATGTTTGGAGGGGTTCTGAAACAAGACTACTAAACTGAAGCAATCCTTACTCTGTTCAACATCATTAATGCCATTCAACACCAGCTTCAACTGGATAGGATGCCTATAGCCTTGCCATTAAAAACTGTGTCTCAGACTAAGTTGTGGAGAGGTAAGAGACTTTTCATTCTACATCAGGATGGGTTTCAAAGCTTTAATCTTTAGAGTTTGTTAAACACGTTTACATTCCTGTATGGAAAACACTATCAAATCATTTAACAGGGGAAAACAAGAGTTTCTGAAAGTACAATTAGTCTGGGCATGGTTTCATGAAATGCCAGGCAGTTTAGTAAAAGGACAGCAAATGTCACAAAGTGATGATGAAAGCCATGATGGCATTTTCTCAGGCTAGAATTATTTGCATTTCTTCTCCTCAATTCTGCATAACACATCAAGTATTTAATGAATAATTGGAAGAGAAAAAAAGAATGGGAAAAATCTGTCCAGACATACAAGTAACACCTTGCATTTGATATGCTCCATGAACAAGAAAATGAAAGTCACATAGTGACTTCTTACTGCATAAGAAGCTCATAAATTATTAACCAGTAGTCTCTAAATCTCTAACTAGCAGCAGCTTGTCAGTTGTGGACAATTCCAGTCCATTTTTGTATGGCTTGCATTTTTTTTTTTTTTTTTTTTTTTTGTTTTTTTTTTGGCCCAAGTAAGAGTATAAGCATCCAAGCAAACCTGTCAGCAAATTTTTGCAGCAGCTAAACAACTGCAGGCAAAACTTCTTATCCTTGAATTGTGCTCAATTTTCTGCCTCTTACAGTTAGAGAGATGAAAATGCTCAATTACTTTACGCACCACATATTATTGGTTCTATCATTGTTGAGCATGATCATGCAAGCTAAAGAATCAGGTAATGTAGTAGGTTTATCAAGAATTGGCCTTGTGATTCAGAATCAAATTTCTGGGAAAAAAAACAAAACACCCAAACAAATACAAGGTACACAAAAATGTAATTTTATTAGATCCTTTTTAACACATTCAAAACCGTGTAACAGACAGCTCTTTGTTTTTACAAACACACAGCTTTCAAACATCTTATCAGGGAAAGATAAGAATATAGAATTCAAAATAAAAATCTTTCAGTACCCTCATAAATCCTTTTTGCTCAAAATTAATAATTTTTTTAATTTGTGCACAGAAGTAAAATATTTTTACAAATTCTCTGCAGAAATTACTTTAGTTATCTCAAAAAGTGCATTCAGTACAGACCTACTTGATTCTAATATATGAGCAAAAATTTGCTTTGTCAAATTGTATTATTCAAAAAAGTATTTCAGCTGAATTAAATATCCATTTTGTGCAAAACAATGACCAGGCATCAGCTTGGAGTCATTGCACAGTAGTTACTTAGCCTGGCAACTGGCAGCAATTGTCAGCTGAAATGAAAGACACGCAACCCCGGGTTTATCACAGAAAGTGCAGATGATTCATGTAACATTGTAAATAAATAACACAGACTTTGTGTTAAGGTAGGTTTAACAGTAGAGGTTCTCTCTTCACCACCAACTCAATTCAAATCACCCATAATAGAAGCTTTGTTTGGTGACAGTGACATGCAGCAAGATAAGGTATCCTCTCTTTAATGCTCATATTTCAAGGTCACAGAGTGTTACATTCCAAGTGAACAAGCAGAAAACTCAATCAGATATGACCTGCATTAATGGATCATCAAAATATTGATAGTAGACTCTCTTCCCTGCCTGCAGGATATGTTTAGCCTGGCTGGTAATTATGCAGGAGAAGAGAGAGAAAGAGAGATGTATGGAGCGATTCATCAATCATTATTTTTCTAAATTTGTCACAAAAAATATGGGAAATTATTTGGCAGTAGGGTTTGAATCCAGGATTTGTAGATAAGTAGAAGGTTTTGCTGACTGATCTCAGAGACCAAGTCTATCAGTTTACAGTGTATAGCCAAAAAATAAATCATTTTCTGTTTCTACGAGGGATGTGAGACAGATATCCACTTCTCTTGCTAACGGTCCCTGTATTTTTTTCCTCACAGGTATAAACTTCGGATCCACTTGTTCTCTTCCTTCTTAATTTGGTACTAAGCCACAGGTTTTAATCCTAAGGACAGGCTGGTTGCTCAGAAGAGCAACTGGACAAAAGAGAAAGCCATGATGAAATACTAAGAGAAACAAAGCATATGTTGCTGAAATCTCTATGAGAAATGTTAAAAGAGAGAGACTTTCTTACCAGCTTATGTATAGTACTATTTTGCAAGCTCAACATTATTCTAAAAGTAGGTTAAGCCATGAACGTTATACCAATTCCCAGATCAGACTATTTGCTATAGGACAGCTCCTGATACTTATTTATTCTGTGATGTGCCCAAGTGAGAGAATGTAACAGATACGGTCAGGACATGCTAATAGAAAAAAAAAAAAAAAAAAAAAAAAAAAAAAATTAGCTTTGTATTTCACTTATGTATGCATTTATGCATTCATTTATTTAGAAATAACAACATGTTATATGACAGCATATTAATAACATTTACTAACCATTCAGATTTAGTATTCTCTGAAAATCAAAGTTAATCTTATAGTAAGTATAACATAAATGCTTAGTAACTCAGGCACTTCTGTTCAGCAAATATTGATTAGTATTTTGCTTTAACAGTGATCACAATATGTTGGGAAAAAGAAATGAAAGAGACTGTATATTTAGTTAAAAAAACCTATAACTCTTCAACTCAGTTATTCTAGTAAATCCCAGCAAATATCAAAATCTTGAAATCTCTGCAGGTTCATAAGAAGCACTTGACCATCAACCAGAAAAACAACAGGCTGTCTCTAGGTAGTAATTTCCTTTCAGGCTTCCAGAAATATCTCAGATATGTAAGACCAAAAGACTTCAGAAACTTTCCACTGTGACACAGAAAAATATGGTAAGTCAGCTGGTGTTCATTGTTCTAAAAAGCTTGACTCTCTTTTCAATGTAACGCAACAAAACAAGTTTGACTGTGTGAAACTTCTAATACACCAGATTAAATACCTAGATGTTTTTCTGGAAGGCCACCTCTCCTAAATGAAGTTTTCCTTCCTTAGCTCATAAAATCATAACTTCCATCAGCAATAAAACATTTATCAAAAATCAATTACTTTTTTCAGTTAGGATAATGTCACAAGCTTACTCTTCTTTTAGTACTGTTTGTCTGACGGCAATCTCTTTTCATTCTATCATGATAGTGAATAAGGTACTGGGATATTAAATTCCAAAGTTTATCATTAATCTTCTATATTTTAGTAGTAGGACCTTATGAAGACTTAATTTTATGTTATTCTGTCTCCAATTTATTAGCTGTCAGCTGCCTTGCAAACAGAAAGCAAAATTTTCCCTAAAAAAACCATCCCTAAAAAGCTGTTCTGAACAGGAATCCTGAAATTATATGTATTTTGTGATCTGGAATTATACACTCTGTTGATGATTGTCTTGTAAATATCTTAAAAATTCAGTCTTACATTAAGTTAGAAACCTGCAGATGACAGGGCCTTGTTGTCTGACTTTAGAGCTGCTTGCCTGATGTGAGAAACAGATTCCAGCAGATCAAAGGCACTCAAGAAAATAATGGACATTTAGCCATAAGACTACAGCTGAAACAAGAAAGTTCTGTTGTTGGGTTTTTTGTTGTTGTTGGGGTTTTTTTATCTCAGAACAAAAACAAGAAGGAAAAGGTCATGCCTGGTGGAGACAGGATTATCTAAAGACAAATCTTGAGGTCTGTAACAATATCCTTACTTGGGGAAAAAACTGAGTGAGTGAAAACAGGAGTAAACTGACAGGAGAGACATCTGGAAAAAGGGAATCTAAGAACAGAACTGTGAGCACAGCTGGAGTGCAAGGGAAATCAGTCCTGAAAGAAAGATCTTATCGTAAGTATTGTAGAAAGATAAGGGAAACATATAAGGTAAGGATGGAAAAGCCATAATAAAGCAGTTACTCTGTACTCTTAAAAGTGGAAAACAAAAGTGACATGACATGGAAAGTCTGTGATCTGAGACTATCTCAGCAAGATCTTAGTACCTTTCACCAACTTCACTCAAAGTTATTGACACACCACAGAACTGAAATCAAACTTGGGAACCATAATCTGTTCAGTATTGTTTTAAATAGGAGTTACTTGAATCATATGGCTGCAGATTCAGGTGAGAGATATACTTGGTGAAAGGGTCTGAAAATGTAGAGATCTGAAAGGTCTTTGAAAATTCCTTTTGTCTTTCTTTTCTGCACCATACAAATAATTTCAATAAGGAATAAGCAGACCTGTAATTTCTTTCATTATTTTAATGTCAAGAGTACATTTTTCTGCACACACCCCAAAATAAATACCACTTCATAGACTTTCAATGAGCTTTTCTAGTTTCTTAAAATCCTTAACCTTTTTCATAAGCAAGAACTATGTAAAACTTGGATCAGCTTTGTAGTTGATACAAATTATTGCAGCTTCACTGACTTAACTAAATATGTATATACATATACATATATGTATATGTATATTCTATCTATTCTGTAGCTATAATCTACAATAATAGATATATTATATGCAATGAATATTAGGGTCCATATGTTTCGGAAGTGCTCTGATATAAACAAAAAAATCTGAAAACTGAAGAATAATTAGAAAAACCTGCAGAGAAAAGCTTAGTCAAGTGGGCCATCTGTCATATAATACCACACAAGTAAAGGTCTGGACTTCATCTTTGAGGTGTCAAGTAAGATACTCAAACAGAAATCAATTTATGGATTAAAAAAGCTCCATCTTAGGCACTTACATGGGCGAAGTTTTACAAGGAAATTCCAGATGACATCATGAATACTCCAGAAATTATAGGCTATGTGTGAGAAAGTTTTAACTTCCCTAGATTCTCTTCAAAACATCCATCCTAATCATGCAGACTCAATATTTTGCTTTTGTCACAAATCATAATGCTAAGACAGATGTTAACATGATGTCCTTATTTTGGTAGACAATTTACTCACACCTTTCTGCTCTCCATATTCTTCGAAGATGCCTTTTTTGCCATTCTTTTCAACATTCACAACCACAAGATGTTTATATGGCACTGCATACAACTATTATTAAATTCTTCAAAAATATTTTATATTCTTAAGGCTAAGATCTTCAAAGCTAGAGGAAAGTGTGTCTAACTTCTGCAGTCCACTGCATTTCACTGTTTCCAGTTCTAAGTGTACTATATGTTAAACTCAAACCATACCCCACCCCTGGTTTTTTTTCAGATTCCATTGCTTTATGTTTATACTTCAACACTTTGAACTTTTCTCTAAATCCTTGGGAGATACAGTATTCATATAGTATCTGTGGGAGATATAGTATTGTCCTGGTTTTGCTAGGATAGAGTTAACTTTTAGTAATTAGAATAGCAGTATTTTACTTTCAGTGTTTCAGTTCAGACATATCATGAGAAGAACTTTGATAACAGTACTTGTGTTGCTGCAGCTCAAGGCCACGCTGTTTGTTTCACAGCTACACCAGGACTGGGAGGGGAAGCGCAGTGAGGAGCAAAACCCAAAAACTGGCATCTGGTTGTGCCAATGAAATATTCCAGATCATATCACGTCATGTCAGTATATTAACCAGGGTTGACCGGAAGACGGTACGCATTCTCTCGGGGATCGCTCGGGCTCACTCTTCCGGGGTTTCGGTTTGGGACCGTCTCGGCTCCGGGATCGTTAGCTGGCACAGGCTGGGAATTGGTCAGTGGGCGGTGAGCATTGTGTATCACTCATTTGTACAGTCTGTTATCACTGTTGTTATCATTATCATTTTTCTTTTAATTAGTAAATAGTTTTTATCTCAACCCGTGAGTCCTTGCCCTTCTTTCCAAATTCTCTCCCCTACTCCCTGGGTGAGAGGGGGGAGGGTGATAGAACAGGCTGTGTTTGGCTGCAAGCTGCAAGCAAAAGGGTGAATCCACCCAAACCACCACAAGTATTCAATAAGCATCATCAACAACAACAGTAAAAGATTAAAATACATATCTAAATGAAGAAAAAGTTAGTTGTGCATGGTTTTATGCAAGCCAGGGTACAGTGTTTCTATCCTACTGATATTCCTAATGCAGCATGAGAACAGAAATAAGCATTTAGTGGTGTTTGATGAGTATATTGGATGGTGAAGCAATAAAACTGAAAAAAACTTGACGTGAAAAAATTTACAAATAGCCTGCAGTTAGGATTTAATCTGAATGGGCACTTTGCAAACAAGCTCAATTAATAAAATATCCTCAAGCACAAGGTCAAGTAAATAAGCAGAGAGAAAAACACTCTTCTTGTAGCAAAGTGCTCCCTGAACTCATTCCAAATACTTAACAATTGCAATCAACACTTCTGAAAGCCTTGCACAATTTCCAACTGCTTTTCACTAGAGATATAAGAAATAAGTGTAGGGGTTTGTAAAAAACAAAAGGATTTTTAAAATATTGATCTGAGGGATTATATGGTAACAGGAAAGGAATGTTCCAAGGGAAAATGTGATTGTCTTTTTCTTGGCTAAGAATTCTTCTGGTTCACATTTGTATTATAATGCTGCTACATTATGTTTTCCCTTGCTGAAATATCACATACACAGTAGGAAGGAAGAGACCTTGGGACTTGGACAATTTGCCTACATTTAGCTCTAGTAATATCATTAGCCAGGAGAATCAGTGACACTGCAGCTAAAGCCAGAGATGAACTAACCAGCGCTTTATCTTCTGTTGCCATGGACTACATGATGAACTCTGCAGTGACCTAAATTTATTACAGAATAGTGCTCGTTGCTGCTCTGTACCAAGCACTCTGTTGCAATTACAGCACATTAGGCAGAGGAGTGAACCTCAAGGGTAAATGTCTAGTCTTTTAATCAAGCAGTAGAAAAGTCAGAGTGGACAAAAATTACACTGCTGTATATATCTCCAGTCAATCTGTACATGTACATCTAACAACAATCTTAATTTTGCCCAGAAAATATTTTTATTATATACAGGGATCATGATTCTACAGTTCACTCACTTAATCTTTTCTGCACTGCAGTCCATTTTTTCCTGTGTTACATTCTCAACCTTCCTGAACTTTGTTGGGAACATCAGAGAATTAAAATAACCAGTTTTAGGATCTCAGCTTTAGACTAACCTATTTCAAATTAGGGTAATCCCTTTTCTATGTTCTGTTGGTGTATCTTACAAATCTAAAGATCTGGGGAAAGCACACTGTGAGCTGAACACCTGAAGACAGGCACACTGTTATTGCAAATAGCTTTTAACATTTGATGGGATCTATAAAGCTCACCTTACAAATATTCTGAAATCTGATAAGTCATTCATTTGTTTTAATTGATAAGAGGAAAGCTTTTGTAAACAGTGTTTCAAAACATTATTAATGAGTTTTCAAAAAAGAAACACTGTCATTTCTGTAGCAATAGCTGGAAGTGCTGAAGTCTAAAAAAAGGCTAGTCTGAATTGCAGAAAAAAATGGGTCATGAAATTCAAGGTATATCCTAAACTCTGCTTATGGGCTGGGTAGAAGAGAGAGAGCTCTTTTTACTTCTGTTCAAATGAACAAAAGGATTCCTAATGCTTTCAGGGAAGGCAGGAGCAGACACAAAGAGGCAATTCACATAACCCAACCTTAAGCACCTGTCTGAGACACCAAAGCTGGGAATCTCATTCACTCTGGGCTACCTGTAATGTGACTGCAGAGGGCTGGTCACCTCCAAAGGGCTAGTCAGCACTGTGCAGCTCTGAATCACAGTCTGAATGTGCCTCCCTAGATAAGCTACTCTTTAAGGGCAATTAGGGTCCTAACTTGGGTGTATAATGTTAGATGCTTGAAGGTGACTGGTGCAAGCATTCTCTGTGCCCACTGAGCAAAAGGGAAGTCAAAATAATGACTGCCTCTCATGACAATATAAGAATATGGCCTTGAAAATCCTGTTGCAAGCCTGGTTTCTTGGTCACTCAGTGGACCACAGGGATGTGTGTCACTCAGCTGAGTAAGGATTTGCAGAGTTGAAAAATCAAAGGACTCGTTTTACTCATTTTAGATGTACCTGGCAACGTGCTACAAACACAGTAGTAAAACAATATGGATACAGAACAAAATAATTTACCTCCCAACACCCTTACTATTTTTTTTTTTCTTTATGATTTCAGAACTATGGCCTTCTCTCTGGGAACAGCCAAGTTACATACACTTGTGACTCCAATAAATTGATGATTTACATTTCCTGAAGGAGCTCAGTTCCACTACAGTAGTGGAATTATAATACATATTTGTAACTAAAACATCTTTTATAAACTGTCAGTACTGTTGATAACATAAAAATTAAGGATTAGACATTGTACACTTATGACATACATTTACATTTCTATTCACTCACCTATTTCTACAATAGCTACTTAACGCCTTATCATAATATTTCACAATAAGCATTCTGGTATATTCTGTGAAATATATGGCTCACCAAAACACCTGCTAAGAGGTCAGAACAGATATGCCACATGCATTGTGATGATGTGTAAACATTACAGGCTTATCCCTTTATGATATATTTCTTCTTACGGAAGTTTGGTTTTGAAGCACTAAACAGACCACACAGAGCTTGGAGGCCGTGTCAGAAATATGTATGAAAAACATAGAGGGAATTGTACTTATATCTGGATGGTCACCAATATGCAAATACTAAACCATTTAGCACAGAGGACAGATAACTGTTTGAGACTTACTGCGTCTCCATTCTGTGCATTTTCACAGTGTCTTAGCATAAATGCTATCTACCTCAGGTATTTTTAAAGTGTAGCTGAGATATTTAATGACATTTCCCTTTCCCCAGCACATATTTTCCATCTGTGTGGAATAAGAAGGGTGGAGAACTTGAGGAAATCAACCACAGGTAAGCCTGAAACACTGTTGTCAGAAGGTCAAACGAAGATCTGGAGAACTGGCAGAGCCTTAAAAGTAAAATATTTCCTGAAGTGTGAGCAGAGTTTTGGAGAAAGGAATCTAGGTAGTTAGGAGGAAGAGCTTAAAAAAAAAAAAAAAAAAAAAAAAAAAAAGGTAGCTAACAGAGGCAAACAAGCAGAGACAAGGAAGAAAAAAAAAAGAAAAAGGAAGTTTACTGGAAAATGGGAGTGAAGAATGAAGTTTTCACAAAGCACCAATTAAGGAAATGAAATGAGTCTTCAGGAAGAGATTGACAAGTGCAGCTGTCTCTACAAATGACATTAGGAATCAGAGGCCAAAGACAAAATATGCTAATTTAACACCAGCACTCAAATGACACTTGGCACATTTAGGTAATTTCCCTTATTTAGAGAGTCAAAATTATAATTGCAGTCTCACTGCACGTTTGTGAGGTAAAATCATATAATTCCATTTTACAAATGGCTGCAACTAGGCATAAAACAGGAGACAATTTGCTACACTAATTCAGTTAACTACAAATATCACCTGGAATGCTTAACATCCTCTACTAGATTAAGCATTTCTACATAGAACTGCATTTGGAAGAACAGTGAAAACTAAGAAAGGCTAAAGCAGACATTCCTTTCTTGTTGTGGTCTACATTTTCACCTTGAACAGGACCCAAAACTTTGAAGTGAAAAAAGAAAACACTGAAATATTCAAACCTTTTAAAAAATATCTATTTCGCGGTTGTGGAGCTGAACACATACACATGCGTACATGTATATGTGCATGCAGCAAACACAGACTTTTTTTTCCTGGTATGCTTTGCTGATCCTTATTTATAGCTGGAAGCTCCTTTACTCTTAGGAGAAAAGCTTCAGAGACTTCAGAGGAGCTGAGCTAGCTAGTTTAACTACTTTCAACATCTGAAAATGATTATAATGATGACTACACTCTAGCTGCTTGATGGGAACATTTTGGCAGCATAGTAATTCCCCTGCTGTTATTATTTGATGTGCTTTCATGATCATTTGTACGAGGACAAAACACTATAAAAGGGTTAGACATAAGCAGGCACCTACATCAGCCCACACAGAAAAAAAGTCTTAAAATGCTAGGAAAAGAAATGAAAGCCTTATACAGCTTCTCAGTCTAATCTATTTAATTTTTTTCTGTCTTTATTATGGTATATAAAACAGCAATCTGAGGTGAGATGGAGAATATATAGAAAATATATCTATAAAATAATTGTGTAATTAGCAATAATTTTCAAGTGCTGCTTAATGTTTTGGAGTCACTTTGAGTCTGCAATGATATTTCAGATCTATATTACAAGGAAACTGTGACCATGTATCAGTAATACTAACAAGGACCAAGTCTGTTGTGTGATTCCTTCTCTCTGACTTCCCATTTAGTTATTCTCATTATTCTGGCTCAAGGAAACTAGAAAATTACTTTGATCACCTATGCTGGAAATTTTCTCTGCTCTTGCAATTACATGTGGCAGTCTTGGTAACTGGAAATAAGACCAACAGTTTTGGGGAAGAATCAGACAAAAAGTTTAGGCTGCTGGCAGATAACCCTTAAAGTTTTGGTTCCTGCCAATGCCATTAGATACAAACTCTGGCCATTGCCACTTTGGTCAGGAGGATTAAGATTATCAAGATTTGCTTCTATTATTTCAACTAATTTAGTTAAAGCCACAATCTGTCTCTGAAAGAGACATGAAAGCACTGCATCACATCATAAAACATCGATATTCAGGGAGCAAGGTCACAGCTAATGCTCATTCAAAGACCACAGCTATGTAGTTAATGAAGTCTAGTTAAGAAAAGCTGCTGGGTGACGAGCCTGACTGGAACAGCACAGCCCATGTTTTCATCAGTGAGCTCTTCTGTTTCCAGAGTAGGAAGACAAAGCAAACTGCCTCCTGAAGTGGTCCACAGGACAACCTAGTTTCTCAAATGTGCTCAGGAGTTGTTTGGTATGCGGCAATTTTCCATGAGTTAAAAGTATGGTAACAGCTTAATAGTATCAACAGTGCTACATCAGGACCTGCTAGCACTCCCATACATGGTTCAGAGTAGTTGTAGACCGTGGTCTTGGAGGATGTTTGTAGGAGTGGACCTGAGATTAGTGTATATGGGCAGATGGTTGAAGGATAGGCAGTGTTGTCATCATCATCCAGCAACCTGACCACCTCAGCCAAATACTGCATATCCTTACCTACTTCTCAATGATTTTCATCAGCCCTGGCACCTTAGTACCTGAGATGTTGCCTACCCAGCAACTAACAGAATTCACTTTTTGATGCTTCCGAGATGTAGGGAGGTACTGAAATAGGTGGAAAACTGAGGCATAAAATAATTCCATTTTTTTCCTAAAAGGCTACAGTTTATAATAAGACTGGGAACTGGGCCAAGGTTTCCTGCAAAACTGAATACTTATCTTACATCCTATCCACTAGACTACTCTTAATTGTTTTATGATTTGTTCTTCTGTGGGAGTGATCAATAGCTAAACCCTGGAATATACCTGGCTTCTGCACAGGAAATACTGCCAGCGATAATCTCCTCACAAGACTACTTAACATGTGAGAGGACCACAGCCTAAATAATCCCACAATGATTCTTTCCTCTTTGTATTTTAAAATTGTGTGAATAATTGTGTGAAACACGACAGACCTTTCTCTGCCACTCAGCTTTTCATGTTGACTGATCAATACTTTGCTTTTTTCCTAGAAATGTCACAGTCTCCAATCCTTAAGTAAAATAATTTACTCTGGCTTCTATTTCTAACTAGCTTTGTACCTTCTGGGTACACAGAAACCCACTGAATTCCTTGTTGGCCCCTTTGCTAGAGCACAAAAAGGGAGTAGTAATGTCAACATTATGAGGAGAATAACCATTCCTCTTTTGTTTTCCAGCAAACTATGTTTATTCCTGTAACTGGTTTGAAAAGCGCTGGAAAGGTAAAAACTTGATACATAGTATTTAGACATTTGCTGAAGCATCCAAACCACCATCAGCTTAACTTGGACTAGATTTTTTTCTAGCAGTGATTCAAATTAATATTTCCTAGCTGTTTTGTGAAAACAGACTGAACTGTAAAATTTTTCATTACTGTATTTTTTTACTTTGACACTGTCTACTGAAGGTCTGAGCATTGCTGCATTCACAGCTCAAGGTTGTTAAGGCCTCAGCATGCATGTAACATGATAGATAGTGACGTGAACAGAAGTTTTTTACAGAACACTTCTTCAGAAACTGTGGAAGTAATTTCTTAAATAGGTAGACAAAATGTACTAATAAATTACCCTCATCTTGTGCTTCTACATTTCTAGCATATAATCATTACACCAGTGTATAATTCAAAGGGCTATAAAAGTTGGAGTAAAAGGCATCATATTAGGTTGAAAATCAGAGACACTAGATTGATCAGGAATTCAGGCTTAAGGCTGGTGACGGCATAGACACATTTACACTGTTACACTGAAAAATATTCCTAAGATATGAATAGCATTCTATGATTTTTTCAATGCACCTTTTCCTTTCAAGGTCAATGCTGCAAAGAAAAAAAAAAAAAGGCAACTCATTTCTCCTTTTCATGCTTTCCTTTTGAGAGGCTGGCATCTTTCAGAAGCAGACTCAGGATTTTGAGCTTTTAAAAAGATTCAGTGCTAATGGAGTTGCTATTTTACTATTTGACCACCTCTGTCCTAAGTATTATTTTGAATTTTCTTCCCTTGCTTCCATATCCAAATCTTTTCAAAGACAGCACAGGTGCCTGTTCCACTGCAAAGAAGAAGATTCTGGGAGGTGGTCTTTCAAATAGCCCTTTTCTGCAACTCACAAACTTGGTTATCTTCTTCCTTCTTTGATAGCACTGACTTAATAGTGACAGAATCAACTGTCATTGTAGGTTTTTTCCATAGTTTACCCACAATATATTGTTGACAGATAAAAGAAAGCATGATTCTTAATTCCATATGATATGAATACTGAGTTTTGAAGTCTATTTGTCTCTTCTATACTGTACAGGTCAATAACTTCCAAATATGATAGTAAGAACTGGACAGTAGGAGTGAGGGCAAGAACACCAGCTCCTTACTCCTTCCCTGTCATGCCTTCACACAGGGTGAGGGTTTGTTGCTGCTACCGATTAAAGACTCAAGAGCCTTTCCCAGGCTATAGGTATAGTAAAGGGCTTGCAGGGCTCTTGCTTTCATTTGCTTATCCTGAAAACAGAAATTCCCAACACACACAAACAAGACCCTAGCTGAAGGAGGTATGATGACCTATAGAAGAATGGCTTTTGTACCATTTTGTTTCAAGTTTTTCTCATGAAGGACACTATCCTCTGTCACAGAGAGCACTGCACTGTGTCAATAGTGATACTATTGTTTAGAAACACGAATACTTGTCCAATGTGACATAGATTGATACTACCTACATTATAGTTTGAGCTAATCCTTATTTCTTCCACAAAAGAAATGTTGGTTTTTATACCTGTTGAAAAAAGGCAGTTGGTAAATACAATAAGCACAGTTTGGTTTTGAATATATGAAAAAACAGTTTCCAAAATAAAGTTGGAAAAATAATTTTGTTAGCATCTGCCATAGTTCTTCAAAAGCAGCTACCACCAATATACTGTTGCTTGACAAAATTGTTATACATACTCTGAAATAAGCTATCAGGTGCACATTTCTTCATGAAACAACAAGCACTAAAACTTTCTTTTAGTTGGAAATGACACGTTATCTTCAACATCATTAAAGGAACAGGAAAACAAACCTGATTAACACATGGCTCCTAGTGCCATCAGTAGAATTTTTATTGATCTCGGGGAGGTTTACATGGCACCAGGCCTGCTGGCGACAGATGGGGTTCACCTCAGAGGAGGAAAAGGATTCTCGCTTATGAGCTGGCGAGGTTCTTTGAGAGGGTTTTAATCTAGATTTGAAGGGGGAAGGGGATAAAACCAGGCTCAGTAGAGGTGAGCCTAGGGGCAGTATGACAGATTTGGGGATGAAATTGATAGCCCAGCTCAAGTGCATCTGCACCAATGCATGCAGCATGGGCAATAAGCAGGAGGAGCTGGAAACCATTGTGCAGCAGGGTAGCTACGACTGAGCTGCCATCACAGAAACATGGTGGGATGACTCTCATGACTGGAGTGCTGCAGTGTATGGCTATAAGCTCTTCAGAAGGGATAAGCAAGGAAGGAGAGGTGGTGGGGTGGTTCTCTATGTTAGAGAGTGTTTTGATTGCATAGAGCTCAATGATTGTGATGATGAAGTGGAGTGCTTATGGGTAAGGATAAGGGGAAAGGTTATCAAAGCAGATGTCCTGGTGGGAGTCTGTTATAGACCACCGAACCAGGATGAAGAGGCTGATGAGGCATTCTAAAAGCTGCTTGCAGAAGTCTCACAATCTCTAGCCCTTGTTCTCATGCGGGACTTCAATTTACCAGATGTCTGCTGGAAACACAATACAGCAGAGAGGAAACAGTCTAGGAGGTTCCTGGAATGTGTGGAAGATAACTTCCTGACACAGCTGGTAAGTGAGCCCACCTGGGGAGGTGCCTCACTAGACCTCCTGTTTACCAACAGAGAAGGACTGGTGGGAGATGTGGTGGTCGGAGGTCAACTAGGGCTTAGCGACCATGAAATCATAGAATTCTCAGTCCTTGGTGAAGTAAGGAGGGTGGTCAGCAAAACCATTATCATGGACTTCCAGAGAGCAGACTTTGGCCTGTTCAGGACACTGGTTAAGAGAGTCCCTTGGGAGACATCTCTGAAGGGCAAAGAAGTCCAGGAAGGCTGGATGTTCTTCAAGAAGAAAGTCTTAAAGGCATGGGAGCAGGCTGTCCCCATGTGCCATAAGACAAGCTGGTGGTGAAGACCAGCCTGGCTGAACAGGGAGCTTTGGCTGAAACTCAGGGAAAAAAGAAGTGTATGGCCTTTGGAAGAAGGGGCAGGCCACAGAGGATGACTACAAAGATGTTGTGAGGCTATGCAGGGAGAAAATTAGAAAGTCCAAAGCCCAGGTAGAAATTAATCTGGGTTCTGCTCTAAAAAGCAACAAGAAATCTTTCTATAAATACATTAGCAGCAAAAGAAGGGCTGGGGAGAGCCTCTATCCTCTATTAGATGCAGGAGGAAAGATGGTGACTGAGGATGAGGAAGAAACTGAGGTGCTTAATGCCACCTTTGCCTCAGGCTTCAGTAATAGGGCCAGTTGTATTCTGGGAATCCAGCCCCCTGAGCTAGAAGAGAAAGACCAGGAGCAGAATGTTCCCTCTGCACTCCAGGAAGAGATGGGCAGTGACCTGCTGCACCACATAGATGTGCACAAGTCTATGGGACTGGATGGAGTCCACCCAAGAGTTATCAGAAAGCTGGCAAAGGTGCTCACCAAGCCATTTTCCATCATCTTTCAGCAGTGCTGGCTGACTGGGAAGGTCCCATCAGATTGGCTGTTAGACAATGTGATGCTCATCTACAGGAAGGGACAGAAGGAGGATCTGGGAAACTACTTGCCTGTCAGTTCAACTTCAGTGCAAGGGAAGCTGATGAAGAAGATCATTTTGAGCACCATCATGCGTTACAGGCAGGACAATCAGTTGATCAGGCCCAGTTAGCATGGGTTTATGAAATGCAGGTCCTACTTGACTAACCAGATCGTTTTCTACAACATGGTTACCCACTTACTGGATGAAGGAAAGGCTGTGGACGTTGTCTGTCTGGACTTCAGTAAAGCCTTTGACATCATTTCCCACAGCATTATCTTGGAGAAACTGGCTGCTCATGGCTTGGATGGGCATACTCTCTGTTGGGTTAAAAACTGCCTGGATGGCCATGCCCAAAGAGTGGTGGTGAATGGAGCTAAATCCAGTTGGCAGCTGGTCACGAATGGTGTTTGGCAGGGCTCAGTACTGGGGCCAGTCCTGTTTAACACCTTCATCAACAATCTGGGCAAGGGGATCGAGTGTACCCTCAGTCAGTTTGCAGATGACACCAAGCTGGGTGGAAGTATTGATCTGCTTGAGGGTAGGAAGGCTCTGCAGAGGGATCTAGTCAGACTAGATCGATGGGCCAGGACCAATTGCATGAGTTTCAATAAAGCCAAATGTCAGGTCCTGCACTTTGGCCACAATAACCCCCATCAGTCTACAGGCTTGGGGAGGAGTGGCTGGAGAGCTGCTCAGCAGAGAGGAACCTGGGGGTGTTGATTGATAGCTGACTGAACATGAGTCACCAGTGTGCCCAGGTGGCCAAGAAGGCCAATGGCACCCTGGCCTGTATCACTGTGACCAGGAGGACCAGGGAAGTCATCCTTCCCCTGTATTCAGCACTAGTGAGGCTGCACCTTTAATATTGTGTCCAGTTTTGAGCCCCTCACTCCAAGAAGGACATGGAGGCCCTGGAGCATGTGCAAAGAAGGGTAACAAAGCTTACCCTTTGGTGGAGGTTCTAGAGAGCAAGTCTTGTGAGAAGCAGCTGAGGGAACTGGGGTTATTTAGCCTGAAGAAAAAAGACTGAGGGGAGACCTTATTGCTCCCTACAGCAACCTGAATGGAGGGTGTAGAGAGATGGGGGTTGGTCTGTTCAACCAAATAACAAGTGATAGGACAAGAGGAAATGGCTTCAAGTTGCACCAAAGTAAGTTTAGATTGGATATCAGTAAGAATTTCTTTACTGAAGGGGTTATCAGGCATTGGAACAAGTTGCCCAGGGTAGTGGTGGAGTTCCCACCTCTGGAGGTATTTAAGAGCTGTGTAGATGTAGAGCTTGGGGACATGGTTTAGTCGGGGACTTGTCAGTGTGAGGTTAATGATTGGACTTGATGATCTTAAAGGTATTTTCCAACCTAGGCAATTCTGTGATTCTGTAGTCTAATAATTTTTCTAAAATAATATATAGTTTATAATACGTTGCTAACAAGGCAAATAGTAGCAAATAGGTCATCTTCTGTGGTAACAAAACATGGACCAAACAGACTATATACAAAGAAAATGTGTCAATTAAATGGATGTTTTTAGCAGTTAGTGCTTACTGCCATTCAGATTCACAGTCTGTATTCTTACTATTCATGCGCTGAAACTCCCTCTTCTCCAAATCATTTTCTCAAATATTGATTTAGAACAGAAAATTGTTACCCTAGAAACAACCAGCAGAATACGTATTATATAAATTCCTCCATCTATGGATATGATGCCACTGAGGTAGTTACTGCTGACTTAGGAGCTTAGCAGGGACAGACCAATATGCTGAAACATGGGTTCAAATGTAAGTACCAGGTGCTCAGCTGATATCAAAAGAATTACATCTCCCTCACATGCAGCCCAGCTGCACAGCACCCTACTAGGTAACCTTCTGTTCCAGTGTTGTGCTCTGCAACACAGGACTAGCAAATGATGATCAGTTTGTATGAAGAATTATAACGAAAATAATAGGAGTAAACCAAGTTACATTGCAGGCTGTTCAAGTGACCTGAGGGATGAATCATGATGAACTAGGTACAGTTTTACTGCAGGGTGCCACAAAGCTCCATTTTTGGCTGGGAGGGGCAGCAGAAGGTGTGCTCCCAAACCCCCTGAATTGTTTACAGCTGTGTGACTCCTCCACATTTTGCCATGGTTGAGTCCAGCCTCCTGTATTAAGGAGACAGAGAAAAGGCAAGAGGAACTGTGCCTTGATTTTTAATTTTTGCTAGGCATTTCTTTCAGATGAGAGTTGCAATAGGACCAAGTATTCAGGTTGGAAGGACACAACATGACAACGGCAAATGGGGAAGTGTTACAATTTAAGTAAGCAAATTGTTTTATGTGGATAATCACTTACTTAAGCCAAGCGACATTTTGTCTGACATTCCTTGCTTTGTAAATCAGAACCACTTTTCATTAGTTAGTGAACAATTTCCTAGTCAGATATTTGTCTGTTTTCCTGCTACACCAGCATGTACTGTACAGAAGGTCCACAAAACAGCAACTGAGAATATTTAGATAATTACACTTAATTGATTTTTGTATGATAAAGTACTATATGACTAATGGCTGTCTACCTGACAACCTACTGTGATAAATACTAGCAACATATTTTTTCTTTCTATAGATAACAGCACTGAGACATATCATCCTTTAAAGCTCTAACCCTCCTGTTCCTGGACACTTTGTGACTCAGTAACTGTACCTTTTGTTAAATGGGAAGATGTTCCAATAATTATCATCACTGCAAATACATATTGGTGTAATAAAAATCAGGAGATAAAGTTTATGTGGATGGGAAAATCTGCACTGGGGAAGTAAATAAAAAAGGAGTTGCATCAGAAAAATTATCTTTTGCATTATTATCCTGAAATGTGATATTCTGGAAGTAATGAAAATATTCAAATACATTTTGGGGAGGAATTTTAGTGATTTCATAGTGCAGAAAAGGGCAATGATGGTTAAAATTATACATGTAGTTTAATCTAGCTTAATGTAGTCTCCCATTAATACTATGTTAATATGATACATTAGGAACAGCACAGCCCCTCCTAACTTACTTTGCTGCTGCACCTGCTCCTACAAACTTATACAAAAGCTATGATTCAACATAATGTCTCTTTTATCCTAAGTTTGTTCTTTTTTGAAAATACTCTTAACCCAGATTTCCTGGAAGATTTCATACTTGATACTGCTGGGTGAAAAATTTTACCTAAAATTAAAAAACAAAGCTCCAGACCACATTAAGTATTGTACGAATTCTGCATTTTTCATATAATTTTGACAAAGAAAACCTTAAAAATGTGTAAAGAATAAAAACTTTTCATTCTGATAATGGTAAAATGACATTTTCATTAAGTCAATTTATAAGGCCTCTGAACTTCTTCAGAAAAATATATTTTTAAATACAAAAATGATCCTACTGAATTCTAATTTCATGGGAAAAAAACATTTTTTGTTTATTTCAGGTCAGTTTCATGCTATATATTATTATTTTCCTGTTAGACCAGAAATTTTAATAATTTATTCCGTTTGCAAGGCTCACAGTTTGGGATAATAACTTAGCTGTGCCTCTGTGGTGGTGAAAAGATAAAGCAACGGGAATTTGGAATTTGAAGAAAGAGAATTTGGCCTGTATGCATATTATAGTTCTAGAACCAAACACATAATTGTGACAAAATCTTAAGAGGGATGTCATTTATTTGTAAGTCTCAATTTGCAAAGTCTGAGGGGCCTTTTATTCAGTCCTCTGAAATGCTAGATCCTACTTACTACATGTAATGTTTAGTATATGTGCAGAATACATGGTCAGATTTTAACCAGATTACAACGTAACAACCATTTCAGCAGACTTTTTTTCTGACTCTTATATAGTAAGGCTGTTTTTACTTGTAAACTATGTTTTAGCACTGAAGGGAAATAACATGGTTGGTTAACCACGATTTAAAAATAAAGATGAAGTCCTTGAAAATAACCAACATGCACAGAGAGCCATGGGAACCTCAAGACATCATTTAGTTTTCTTGCTGCCCAAAGCTGGGATCAATTATACTATTGTCAGCCTTGACAGATGTTAGTCTGACTCGTTCT
Source organism: Antrostomus carolinensis (assembly GCF_000700745.2). Classification (NCBI taxonomy): domain Eukaryota; kingdom Metazoa; phylum Chordata; class Aves; order Caprimulgiformes; family Caprimulgidae; genus Antrostomus; species Antrostomus carolinensis. Next base: position 46,809 of record NW_010305897.1, read on the forward strand.
TAAAGACTTTCAGTGCAAGAAGGGGATCCTAGGCATTCTTTTCCTGTGCTTCCCTGTCATTATCTTTGAAATGCAACTTTTTCCACCTGCAGTTTAAGGCTACTGTCTCTTGTTCTGCCTACCAGAGGCACAGGGATGAGGGGTAAGCAGCGTCCAGTTTGTGTCTCCAGACTGTGGCTTTGTGCCTTATCTATTCCTTAGCCAGCACACCTGCACATGTCCCCTGCTTAAGGGCTCCTGCCATCTCCCCTTCAAGCTCAAGTACATGAAAAATGAAGTAAGAGTAAAATATGGGTTGTCCAGTTTGCCAGGAATTATACACTATTATGATTGCTGAATAAATGTTAATACTACAATTAAATACCTCAGTTCAAACATTTCAACATTGAAAGGGATTATGAAACTCCTGAGGCCTCAGTACAATAGAATGGAAAGAAAGGTGACAAACATATTTGCTTCTATGTATATATAAATGTGTACATATCTATCTCTTGCTTCCCTATTTGCATACTTGCATGAATATATAATGTATTATTACATGTATTAAATTAGGCCAACATCACCTACTTTTCTCAGCAGCAACATGGTGTTGCAGGCTTCTCAAATATCAACTCTCCCTGCTGCAAAAACTCCCAACAGCTGAAAACATAAATCTTGGAGTCAGCGAAATAAAAAATAGACACTTTATTACACCACAGCATTTCCCTACACTTTCTCTGTGGTATCATTTGAAGCCTGCTTTCTAAAACAGAAGTTGAACAAATGAATCCTTCTGTCCCCACTTTCAGTTGTCAGCAGTGCTTCAGCATGAGATGAAATAAATTGCAAGGCTCTTTCATCTTCTATAATCAGCTCTGCACAGCTGAGTACACCTACAGCCCTGCGAGCCTCCTCTGCCAGCACTAATTCTATGTGGAATGGGAAGTCTTTGTTAGTGCCATGTTTCTAATGTTCTACACAGGAGTGGATTTTATTATTTTTATTTTTCCTTTTTTCTCCTGTGTGCTCTTCTCTGACTGATAAGCTATTGTACAATCCATTTTCTGCAGGAGAGAAGCTTTTAGGTGGTAACATTATTTTCAAAATGTGCTTGATGTAGGGTACTTCTATTCCAATGGGTGCCACTATCACTGATGGTATCAGTGCTTTCGCAAAGTAATACTTATAAATTTGAGTTGGTTCAAAGAAGCCTTCAACCAATCTAACAAGAGGTCAAAACTTTTCATTTTTAGAACTGTGAAAGCTCTAAATTCATTGCTGTTGCATGGGTGCAAGGCATTGTGGATATTTACTTATCATAGGGTTATTTTTGTCTCTCCACCACACTTGTCCTGCTCAAGAACAGTGCAGAAGACAACAGACAAGGGAGGACCAGAGATTCCAAAGGCTCACAGTTAGCCTAAAATCCCAGGGTGGTATCTTGTATCAAATGAATCTTTGCTGGGGAAGTGAGAGGCAATCAACTGAAAATCTGTACATACAGAGACATGGAGATGGACTTTGCTAATGGACACACTGGGAGAGGTGGTGAGCAATACAGCTGTGGCACCCTTAGCCTCCAGGTCATCAGCTCAAACCAAGGGCAGGTCAACAGAGTGAAATGTGTTGTGGACACCTGTGCCAGTCCCAGCAGCCAAACCAAGACCATCACCTTACCCACACCTTTCACTGACAGCCTCTGAGAGTTGGCAAAGACCAACTTGCCACAGAAGCTGAACTATGATACTCTCATTCCTTCTCAGAGTCAGCCCTTGAAGGCTAAAACTGTACAAACTTTGACATTTGAATGTCACCTTCTACAACCGGGCTAGAGGGCTGAACTTTTCAGACTCCTGTCATGTTCTGGTATTGTGGTGGGTTGATCCTGGCTACAGGCCAGATGCCCACCAAAGCCCACTCTATCATTTCCTCTCCTCAGCTGGGCAGGGGAGAGAAAATAGAATGAAAGG
>NW_010305898.1:0-4706 GCF_000700745.2 Antrostomus carolinensis
TGTCCTTATCTTGACCCACAAGCCTTTCATTCTATTTTTCTCCCCGTCCAGTTGAGGAGGGGGAGTGATAAAGTGGGGCTTTGGTGGGCATCTGGCACCCAGCCAGGGTCAACCCACCACACTGTGATAGATCCCATCCCCACAAATTAATGGGTGTTTGAATTACATAGGGTTGAAACTAAGCTTTAGAATTTTCAGGGCCTTCCACTATTAACATCTTGGCACTTTCACAGCCATTTGCATTCCCCCTGTGCCAGTAATTGTCGTCATAGCGACCTCAAGTGACCACTGCGGAGGCCATTCGGTTTGAGATACTGAAGCATCACCCCCGCTATCTAACAGCCCTGTACATTTTCCATCTTGTATTTTTCTTGTTAGCGTTGGCTGTTTGGCAGTAATTTCTTGAGCCCACGATATCTGAGCAATTCTGGTGCTACCAAATCCTTCCTGTCCTCTAATATTAGCTGATGACTGTGGAACCCAATAAAGAAGTAAGAGGATCTGTGCTATTTTTTTATTTGCTGTGATTCGACAGCGTGCCTGAAGTATTGTTATGCCCAAGTCCTTAGAATCTGCTGTCTCATTTTTTACTTTATCATAAATGTTTGGTTCTTTACACTCTTCCTTTTTTACGATTGTGTCTGATGGTTTTAACTGTACTAGTGCAGAATATAAGAACTGCCATATTACAATGACTGTATCTGGAACTTCAAACCCTAATGTTTTATGTGTCTGTAAACATTCCCCTACTCGTTCCCACATGTCACTATCAAATGTACCTTCTCCCAGAGACCAATTGCAATGTTCTTTTACCAGCAAAAGCAGATGAGTTAAATGTTTTTCAGTTACTTGATATCCTGCAGCGTGCAAAACTTGCTGCAAAACCTTTAGATATCATTTATGTTCTTGTTAAGCAGGCTGTCCCATAATTAACGTAATCCCAGAGTTCCTCTGTTCAATGGGTACAACTGTTCCAAGTTACAGAATGTGGCCACAGAATCAAAATTAAAAATTACTCACCCGTCAGGTCACATCTTCACTGGCAGAATGAGAGTTCTCTCCCAATGAAGCCTCACATGGGGCACCAGTTGTGGTGAATGAAAAAGGGATGAAAAAGGACCCAGAGCCTTCTTATGTGTAAAGCAAGCTTCTTTGTAAGCAAGAATCCTAGAATCCCTTGTCTCCAAGCTTCTTTATTAGCAAGATTCCCCTTGTCTCCTCACTCAGTTAGCATTTATACAATTTTGTTCTCAAAACAATCAAGCTGCAGAGGATATAAACCAGGATACTTCTTGGCACACCCACACTCCTGACTGTTTTCACTCTCATCTCAGTACACACAAACCCTCAGGTGGTTTTCCAGCCTGACCTTCTCACACATTCATCAACTCCTGTCCGGTGAAGCCTACCTGGGAACACACTGCAAATTCCAGTGCTATCCTTAGTCAGTCTTGATTTGTCTTCCACTTATTCAGCACAGTTCTGACACAGCCCCAGTCTGGTTGCTGCAGGTGATGGTGTCTGGCTGTGCCCCCCTGCTTGGACACTGTCATTTTTGTGGATCCTGATCCCTTCAGCGACCCCTGTCCCCCCAGCCCTGGCTCTGCTTGTCCCTCCTCATGTGCTTCAGTATTGGCCTGGCCCTCAGAAGAGGATCAGCCACGTACATCTTGGCACAGAAAGCGTGCCCTCAGCTGAATCCCTCCTCTGCCGCCTCTCCCTGCTGCCAGTCACAGTCCTTTGGTCCCACTTGCCTGGCACAGATCACACAGCACTGCTGCCTGCTCATTTTTCAGCTAGAGAAAAGTGATAACCCCTGCATTCAAAACCAGGAACACAGGCTGAGGTATTTCCCCAGGGAGCTCCTAGCAGGCTGGCTGCAGGAGGGCCCGTACCAGCGCTGGGTGCTGCAGGACCTCGTGCTCTCTGCCCTGCCCCATTATCACACTTCTACCCCTCTCCACGTGGGACAGGCATTCACAGCCCCTGCTCTGTCTCCTCACCAGCCTCTCTTGGGTTGTTATTGTCCCTCACTCCCCATAAACTGCCCCGCTGTGATGCCCTGATCTGCTCCTTGCTGCTCGCATCTGCTAGGAACTCTGCACCTGCCCACTGTCTGACCAGCCAGAGAATCAAGGTGCTGATTCACAGTTCAATTGTGATCCAAGAAAGAAACACAGGACACTTACACCCCCTGCCCAAGACAGAGCCGTTCCCCAGGGTGGAAGGTGGCACACAGTTATCAGCCCAAAGCACACAGCATGGCCTTTACATCCTGGTGACACAGAATCACAGAATGTCAGGGATTAGAAGGGACCTCGAAAGATCATCTAGTCCAATCCCCCTGCCAGAGCAGGAACCTAAATGAGATCACACAGGAAGGTGTCCAGGCGGGTTTTGAATGTCTCCAGAGAAGGAGACTCCACACCCTCCCTGGGCAGCCTGTCCCAGTGCTCTGTCACCCTCACTGTAAGGAAGTTTCTTCTCAAGTTTAAGCAGAACCTTCTGTGTTTCTTTCACACCCATTGCCCCTTGTCCTATCATTGGGCATCGCTGAGAAGAGCCTGGCTCCATCCTCATGACATTTGCCCTTAACATATTTATAAATATGAATGAGGTCTCCCCTCAGTCTCCTCTTCTCCAAGCTAAAGAGCCCCAGCTCCCTCAGCCTTTCCTCATAAGGGAGATGCTCCACTCCCTTAATCATCTTGGTGGCAATTAAGGGAGGCACAACTCCATCCCAAAGCCACAGTACTGTCCCAGTGTCACGGGCAGTCTGTACAGACCCCGTTGCAGTGCTGAGGGGTCTTTGGTGCGTTGTGAGGGGAAGAAGAGTGTAATATGCAACATGCAGCATTCCTTCCCACCAGCTGAATTGCAGGCTCAGGACTGATGTAGTAGAAAACAAAGTCTCCTCTGTCTCCTGAAGGACTCTGCAGCATTGGGTATTCCCTGATATTTCCCTTACCAGTTAAAATCTTCAGGCATCACTTACATGGTGCCATCTGTGCCCAGTAACTTGTGACTGAGCCCTTGCTGTGCTACACCTCATGGCTGAGTCGTTTGACCTTAGATAGTGGTTCAGAATAAAGCAGCAAGGATGGACACAGTGAGAAAATAGAAATGAGCTGCCCCAGGGAGATAAATCATCCCTATCCTTTTCAAAAATAGGTATCCGCATACCCTTGGGAATCCTGTTGCCTCGGCAAAGCAGCTAACCCCAGAACAAAAGTTCCCAGATGGTTTCAGCCCAGCTTGAGGAATGATCCAAGAGGCGGATTTGTCATTGCCCGAGGGCAGGACAGCATCTACCTTCCTGCCTAGGTAGCACTAAGTGCATAAACAGCACCAGAAATCAGGTCTAATCCAGCCTGCACAGCCACTGCCGGTGTCAAGACCGGGCACACAGAGCTTGACAGGAGAATCAGCAGATTATCTGGCTAATTACATCCTGCTCTCTCCAAATGAGGCGAGTTTTCAAGATGTTGCCCTGGTAAATTGGCAGGAGCAGGGGAAGACAAATCAAGGTAACTGCTAATGAACTGAACTCAAAATCAGCCTGATAAATATTCCTCAGGCTTTGCACACACATTTATTTCCCTTTGGTTTCACCAGGGACTTGCAGGCCAGTAGCACCCTGGCCAAACATCTTCTGAAAGCAATATAATTCCAGGGGTGCTTTTACAATTGAAATTAGCTCAGGAAAATTGAAATGAGGCTGCACTGGGTTATACTGGAGGTGCATCAATCCCAGTATCCCACAGTGGGTGGGAAGACACACAGACTGTGGGGCTTTTTCTTACTCCCCCATCCCTGGATACCTCTAGACAGAGCATCAATGGGGCAGCATCAACCAGCTCTGGGAACAATGAGCTTGGTGGGGATGCTCTGCTTTCTGGGGCATCCCCTCAGTCCCTGTTCCTACATTTTTAACTCTTCTCTCTTTTCCATTTGTTGTCCTCTCCGAGCATTTCATTGCTCCTTGGTTTTTCCCAGGGCCATGAGGCATCACTAAGCTTTGGCAAGCTCTGGATTTGGTCCTATTTTAGGTGGCTTTGGGGCTCCACATTCATCACAGAGAGCTGTGTCAGGAGGTCCCCAGGGTGGTGAGACTTGCAATAAGAAGGATCACAGGAGGTCTGCATGGAGGAACCATGTACCTATAACATGAGGCTGATTTCCCCTCACATGTCCTGCCTGGTGGCCAGCAGCTCTGATGCCCTTGGAGCATCCTTGGGTGCCTCAGCAGAGCTATGGGATGTGTGTCATCTCAACTTCAGATCAAGGGTACAGTTAGTGCCTAAACTCAGCTCTGCTTAGCCCATGCCATGCTGTCAGGAAGCCTGGTTTGTCTGGGAAGAGCCCCACACAGTGTCAGAGGTGATATGGGATGGGCAATTGCACCCTGGAGCAGGGTGTCTGGGCTCAGAGGTCTTTCCTGAGCTTACCTAGGATGGCTGATGCTCACTTGTCAGGCACAGAGAAAGGTTTGCCTGCCCCAAGCACCCTTGGAGGAGCTCCTGCCCTGGGAGAAGGGGTAGGCAACAGCCAGGACATGCTTATGTTGTCCAACCCTCCTTCACGCCTGAATGGCTCTGTGCCTGACTCAAGAGCACTGAATCAAGCCCTGCAGGTAAAAACTGCAGACCTCAAATAAGTCAGCAAACATGAAAGCCAGACAGACTCTGCATCCCGACCCTTCTGCC
>NW_010305898.1:4725-7837 GCF_000700745.2 Antrostomus carolinensis
CTCCCACACCCTGGGGTCTGGCCAAGCTGACAGCAGAGACCCTGACTCACAGGCTATTCCTCCACTCTGCTCATTTGGGCCTCTTCTGTGCTTCTCAGCAGAGGGCTTCTGCCAGATGAACTGCTGGGCTTCCTCCACTCTTGGCATCCTGATGCTTCTGGGTTGGCAGCCTTGAGAAGGGGAGTCAAAAACACGAGGCCATCCTGTCTGCATCCTCCTGGGTTTCCACTTGACCTGCAGTGCTGCTCGCAGAACTCCCTGGTGGCCTTTTCCACCGGTGAGATGCTGGGTACAGCATCATTCACCTGCTGACAGGGAGGATGCATTGCTGCTGCCCGAGCTCTGGGCTGCCACAGCTCCCTGTAGCTCGGCTGCCCTGTGTTTCATTTTGCCTCTGGGCTGGATGGGATGTGCAACGAGACAGGTGGCTGCTGCACCAGCACCTTCCCAGCTGCCAGAATATGGTGATGGGGCTGAAGGGATCCCATTGCAAGGAGCAGAGCATTCCTGGTGAGCAGAATGCAGCAGGGGGGTGCTGCTAGTGGATGCTTGTGAGAGCAACGAATCATGGACTCCACACGATTCAATGTGAATCCAACTGGAGACATTTATTATCGGTGACATGATTGCTTATATACTCTTAAACTGCTAACACACACACACACACACACACACACACACACACACACACACACACACACACACACACACACACACACACACACACACACACACACACACACACACACACACACACACACACACACACACACACACACACACACACACACACACACACACACACACACACACACACACACACACACACACACACACACACACACACACACACACACACACACACACACACACACACACACACACACACACACACACACACACACACACACACACACACACACACACACACACACACACACACACACACACACACACACACACACACACACACACACACACACACACACACACACACACACACACACACACACACACACACACACACACACACACACACACACACACACACACACACACACACACACACACACACACACACACACACACACACACACACACACACACACACACACACACACACACACACACACACACACACACACACACACTCACACAAACAGCTCTTCATTGGCTAAGAGCTACTGTTCACATGCCTGTTTACAATACTTAATTGGATAATTCCACCTGTTCACGAGCCATTCTTTTACTTCTGACTGGTTACTGATTACAGCTCACAATATCCCTTGTCTTGTCTCATACACATTCTTGCTTGTTATGCTGCTTTGTTTTATTTTTCACTCAAAGTCAGGAATTAATTGCTCAAGGCTGAAGCCGCCTGCAGCTTCGGCTCTTAAAGCGCCAACAGATGCTCATCCCGTGTTGCTGGGTACCACGCAGGTATGCCAGGCTGAGCAGATTCCCCACGGGTGGCACAGGTCTCCCTGGAGGGACAGGGGACAGCAGAAGTGCCTCACTGCTTAGGGAAGGGACATCCATGTGACAGTCTGTCTGCCACTGACCAGCCCTGCCTGGAGCTCAGGAACCTGAAATGAGAGGCAGAGAAAGCACAGCTAAGTCCCAGAGTAAACTTCTCTCTAATTTACTTCTTCCCTGGAGCTTTTCCTGGTCCCAGGTCTCCCCTCACAGACACAGACTGGGCTGTAGTATATATTGCCCTGGATATTTTAGCTGAGTTTCCAGCACTTTGTAAGCTTTGCTCCAGTTTCTTTCCCTTGTAATGGTTTTGCTCTCTCCCCATGGCCTCAGCAAGCAACAGCTACTTCCAGACTCCTTAGATAGCTCTTGGATGAAGTCTGTGTGACAGGATGCACCTTTTAGGACACTGTTTCCATTATCCCTCACTAGCTTCTGTCCCGAGGAGAAACACCAGCCCCAGAGCGATAGTGCTCATGTCCAGCTAACAGACACGGTCTTGCACAGGTAACCAGGTTGCAAGTGCAGGGGCATGGGTGTGCTGCTCTTCTGCTATCGCTGCTCATGCTCTGGCTCCATCCTTTGCCAATTTATCTTTCTGGTCACTCTCAGAGGCTGATGAGACCTTAGGCATGGCAGGCACAGGCTCCTCAGACAGCTCAGTGAGGACACCCTGCCCAGGGGTTGGAAATGAATCAGCCACCATTTGTCTTGGCATATGCTCCAGCCCTGGGGATGGCAGGTCTCGAAGGCAGCCACCCTGCATGACCCCTGAAGCCACTCAAGTCTGAAGAGCAAAACACATTTCCCAGCGGGGACAGTGCTGGAGCAGTCATGGGAACCAGCACTCCCAGTCACGCGGGCAATGGCCTGAGCATAATCACCCCGGAGATCACTTCCTCCCCGAGTGAGGCTCGTGAGTATGCAGACTAATACTTCCCCTGCCCTTTCTATGTTCCTTATTCACATACAACTTATTGCACCACTGCTGCACTGGTAACACTCCCTTCCCTGGGGTCCCTGGCCTGTAAAGTCTATGTTAGTCCAGGGCTCACCCCCAGCTTTCTGCCCCCATTTGGCTCTGCACTGAGCCACGTGAAATGAGGCGGCAGCCCACGAGCAGGTCCTTTTTCCCAGCTTAGTGGTGCACAAGGGGGGAGGTAGAAGAGCTGCCTTCTGTTTTCTCAGCTAACCCTTTTCCAGCTCTGATCCATGTAGCAGGAAAAGCTGAGAACAACCCTCCCCAAGAAAAAAAACCCAGAGAGGCTGGCAATTCAGTAATAAATAGTCTGGTAGGAAGGAATCCGTGGGCTGAGCCAGAGAGAAAAAGACATCTCCTTTGGAAATACAAAGGGCTGAGCAAGACATGGGGCTGCACAACTGCCACCTTGGGACTGTAGGGATAGGGAGGGAAATGCTGCAGAGGGTTACAGGGCCAGGACCTGGTGTCACCTGCATCACAAGAAGGGAACCCGCAATGCCAAGCCTGGGGCAAGGAGGGAATTTCCTGGCTCTAAACAGCCAGGGAAAATACCCAGGAGAAGGATTGCTGGCCACTCTGACCGAGGGCCTCGTTATGAGAGCTCCCTACCTGGCTCCAACCACTGGGGCCTTATGCCACCGTCACAGAGAAACA
>NW_010305898.1:7906-18880 GCF_000700745.2 Antrostomus carolinensis
ATGGGGCTGTGCCCCTCTCCTGTGCAAGGGAAGAGACCAGGATCATTCCTCATCCCTCTTCTTGTCCAGGGGAGGAAAAGAGCTCTTGCAGCATCCCCTCCCGGAGCAGTTGCAGCCCTGCCTGGAGGAGATGCTGAAGGAGGAGCTGTCCATCCCTCTGCCTTCTCCCTGCTGCTGCACCAGCTGCATCATTTCAGGAAGGTGGCAGCCCCGCTTCCCACAGCTCCCAGGGGGAGCTTTGATCAAGGCACAGCTATCTGTGCTCTGATCACTGCCTTTCCTGCAAGGGCCCTGTTCAGAGGAGAGGACACATTTCCTTTAACCCTTCCTTTCCTGTGAGCCTGGAGCTCCACAGGAAAGGCACATTTATCAGAGCACTCATCCCAAGGGGCTTCACATTTCCAGGGGTGGCTGGGAACTGAGTAATATTCAGTAGCTGTGTCATTTCAAGGATCCATTCAGTTGCTCATGCACCCAGAGTTTTGTTTTAGAAAAGCTTTAAGTTGGGGCTCCTTAACATCTAGTTAATAAAGAGAGAAGGGGAACTTTCTCAGGGGAACTCAGCAGCCCCCTTCTATCACATCAAAGCTGGTGAGACATCACATTATCTTGACAGATGTTGTACACTACAGATCTGGTTACTGAACTTATGTTTCCCATGGACTCATTCCAACACTTCTTTTAATTTGTCAGGGATATATTTCAAACTATAATATGCACATGGTTACAGAAAAGTAGAAGGAAGTAGCTGATTAATGACCTTTGTCCTGGTAGTGTAGATGTGCTGGTTCCAGCTGTAGTAGTTACCAAAGAAAAGGTAATATACTGGAAGTCAGAAAAAAAATAATTCTCTTGGATTAGATGTTCCTTTTTCTGTTTTTCCAAGTCAAAGCAATTAATAATGCTATAATGCAATGTGCTAAGCCATGTGATGAGGGTCTATATGTAAGATATGCTGAGGAATTCATCACGGTGCTCCCACCGTTATTTTGTCACATCAGTGGGAGTATTAGGCACAGGCAGCTGAGACACCTTGTCTCTGGGAGCAGCTTCCCAATCTCCACTTGTCTGCAGCACTCTCCTTTGAGTGCTGGCTTGGGTGCCCTGAACAGATGTATTATTTCTACTTCTTTTCACTCTTTTGCAATCAACCACAGTCTGAGGCACTGGTGACACAAGGTTTGATACCTGCCACTTTGTAGTTATCAAACTTGTTTCTTGCTTGATGCAGTCACCTGAGATGAAATGACATTATTAGCTCTGCAGGGCAGGAATAGGCCCCCTCCTCAGCACTCAGACAGCTCCTGACCCAGCCAGGCTTGAGGCACACCATCAGACCAGGGCTGGAGTGCCTCTGGGACTGTCTGTCCCCATCACAGGGCCACTACTTCCAAAGAGGGACTCCAGGCATGGCTGCAGTGCCAATACTATATATGGGAATAAACACTCCTAGCAGGATTGCAATACTCAGCTTTGATCCTTGGCCCTCAGAGATAACCTGACAACTCTGATTTCTGCAGTGCAGATTCCCAAACATCCTCTTGGGTAGAGGCACCTGTAAAGACCTGGCTTGGACTTTGAAGGGGTGTCTGCAATGACGTGAAGTGTAAAACAGGGCAAAGATTAGCCCAGAGACACTGTGACTGTAGTGACTTGGTGCTGATGCAAGAAGAGAGTCCAGACCATGCAGCTCTAGATGCACATGCAAGTCTCAACTCTCCCCTCCACAGCTGGATGGTGGAGGGATCATCCCTGCACAGAGACATCACCCAGACCTGCTCTCTTACCTATAGGTGATGCAGGTGTTCAGCTGATCTAAATTGTGTCTCTGCCTGCAATCACAGGACATCAGAGTGTGATCTGATAAAACACCTGCAGTAAAATGTGCTTTAAACCATCTCTGTGCATTCCTCTGTGGAAACCACTGCAAACACAATGAGGAAATAGAAAAGCGACAAACCAACATTGAAAGTTGGACTTAATTCCTCTCAGACTGTAGCCGTATTAAGTGCACTGCAGAGAGCAGGCCCTGGCTTTTCTAAAGACAGAGGAGGCAGTGATAAGATTCACCACGGCCGTGCAGTGCTTGAGCTCATTCTTCCCACCCACGTGAAGAGCTGCTGTATTTTCAAAGCAGGAGCAGCTGGTGATTGATGCTACGTGCGCCTCACTCCCACAAGGAGCTGGATCTGAACGGGGTATTTTCCATTAGCTCAAACTGGTTCAATCTTCTGTCTTTAAGAGAAAGTCCAATGCTGCTCACTGGTGGGGAGGATCTTTTGCACAGTAGTGGTTTGAGACTTTGCTCTGCTTTTCATACAGTGTCTGTATGGAAAGCAGAGCATCCTTTGCCTCCCTCACACAGTTTCCAGCAATCATGCATTTTTTAGGAGGAACAGAGCCACAAGTTGGAGATACGATACAATTGTGGTCACAGAACAAGCTGGTGATCACCCCAGGAATTGAGAACCATCACCCTGCTCCCAACCTGTAACCACCTGCTGGAGGAGGTGGTCCTGATGCTTCCAGTCTTTATGTCCCCAGCTCCCACATGCTGCACTCCCAGTCCTGGGGAGAGGACATGGTGGGGCTGGAGGTTGGGCCATTCTTTGGTTATCAGTATTAGGCTGGGTGTGTTATTCTAAGCATTGTGGGGCTGTGATTTGTCTTAACCAGGCTGCAGACCCTACAGCTGCTTCCCACTCCTCGAACACTGGCCTCATCTCTCCAGCCACAGCTGGGAAGGTTCCTGTCCTCCCACGTCGCAATGGAGAGCAGCACGCAGCAGCCAGAGCGCTTTGTTTCCAGTTGACCCGACTAAGCCATGATTACACACAGGGCTTTTCCTATTAGTGTCTCAGAAACAGCTGGGAGACTCCCCCATCCACAGAGCATGGGACAGGCACGTGACATGGCTCTGGCAAAGCAAACCTGCTCCAGACATACGCTTTCCTCTTCAGAGATTTCTGTAGCTTTAATAAACAGCTGCAAGCTTTCAGACAGATCAGTGTTTCCTTTTGGGGTACATCTTGACTACAGACTTCTCCTTGGCTAACCCAAGCTGTTGTCTAGGCTTTGTCCAATGTCCCACAATGGCAGCCTCCATGGTCCTACCACCTGATGCAGTGAGAGGAGATAAGAGGGAGTGCTCTGGCCACCCAGACTGAGACCCATCCTCCTTGCATTTTGGTTCTAGTCCATCACTTTGGGGCTAAGAGTTCCTCAGGACACACGTGTTCACCCGCTATTTACTGTGCCAGTCCCACACAGAGCCCTGGGGGAGGTGGGCAGCAATGCATGGAGGGGAGCATGGGGCTCCTGAGGACATGGGCAGCTGGGTATTGTGGTGGCATTGCAGCACAGCTGCTGGTGCTCAGGCAGAGCCTCCCGAGGAAGCAAAAGCAATTAGCTTAGCAAAACAAGATGCATGCAGGGGAATTGTCTAAGGAGCCCCCAGGAAACCAGTCCTGCTCTTCCTGAGGGGAGAAAGTAGGAGACAACTGTCTCTGCTGCTTTCTCCCCCAGCAACAGAGCAGAGTAAGTCTTCCCAAGCCCTGCTAATTACTCACTGCTGCCTTGAGTTCCCACTGTCAGACACAGAGCTGGTTGCCTTCCCCTGCGACCCAAAGCAGAAGTCTCCAAAAAAACGGCTCCTTGTCCCCATCACCTCTGTGTGCAGCAGGGCTGGCCCCTGGGACCTGGCCACCCCAGGACCCAGGAGAGCCCCAGGACCAGCTGCAGCAGCAAGGACAGAGCTGTGTTCGATTTGCAGCTTCCCCTTTTCCCCAGTTTTCAGCTGCACAGCGACAATCCCACAGGCCCAACGCTCTCTGACCTTGGCTGTCCTCGTTTGCTTCTAAAACTGGCTGATCACGCTGGCAAGCTCCAAAATTGGCATCCCAGCCGGCCTCTTCTCTGCCACATGGGATTCCAGGCACCACCAGGGGCTCCCAGCATTTTTAATTATTTTTCTCTTTTTTTTTTAAGCCCTTTTTGTTCATGCTGCTTGTGGTGTTTCCAGTGGGACAGAAAGCTCCTCTCCCTACAGGCTGCTTGCTGTGTGCTCACTGAGACGCTGGCTCATCCTTCCCATGTACCTCGGAGCAACACTCAGGAGCATGGGGGCAAACACAGGCTGGCTGTTCCCCGGTACCATGTGCTAGGTGGGAGGTCAGGGGATGCACTGTGGAAAAGCCCAAGGGCTTGAGAACATGTGGGGAAACAGAGACCTCGACTCCAGCAGCAGCGGCAGTCCCTGAAGTGTTGCCTTCCTGACGGACCTGCTGTCGGGCACCAGGGAAACATCCCGTCTTCCCAGGTGTGTGACTGGTGCAGATGTGAAGTACCTAATGACCAGCTGAGCTATTGTCAACAAGCATCTCGGCAGAGGATGAGAGCAGGTGGTGAGAGAGCTCATGGCACCCATGAACCATGTCCTGGAGGAGGAGAGAACAGCAGAAGGTGTTGGATGTCACTGCTAAACAGCATCACTGAGACCTTGGATGGATGCTGACCTGGTCACTTCACAACAGATGTAGGAAATGGGGGGGGGGGGTTTGGGGGACACAGCTACTGGCAAGTTCATCATCTGCTGGAAGATCAAAGAGGTGGTGCCTGCCCATGCCTGATGTGTGCCTCGTGAGGAGCTGCAGCATTGTGGAAACAGAGAGCTGTCATATCAGGCAGGAAGGAACAATGTGCATAGTTACACAGGGCTGTCACAGCTGCACCCACACATCATTTTTCCATGGTATGTCCTGATGGTGCCCATCAGGCAGGCCTTGCACTGCCACGTAAGCAGCCAGCTGTAAGAAAACCACATCCCAATACAGGCCAGCTGAGTGACCTTGCTGCTGTGACCTCTGCTGTTTCCACGCAGCTGGGAAGCAGGGACACCTTCACCCTGGCGAGCCCACAGCTCTCCTTTTTTTGCAGAGGCAGAAGAGGAGTGGACAAAGCGTGCTGTGCCCTGGCAGCAGGCTGTGACCATGTCCCTGGGAGCCGATGGGAAAGTCGTGCTGCATCATACCCTGGCCAGCACCTCCGTGTTTTGTAAGGTTTAAACCAGTTCCTCCACCGCAGCCTGCATCCAGCGCGGCTCCAGCCATGGCTGCTTGGCCAGCCCTGACCAGCTCCAGAAAAACAGCCCGAGCTGAACACACCACTCTGACATAATTGTTGTCCTCTCCTTATGCTCTGGCTTGGGGACAACTCTGGACTGCTCTCAGAGAGGGGGATAGAGGAGTTTATCCTCATTTTCAGTGCTGCAGACTAACCAGAGCCACTGTTCCACACCTGCAGACTACAGGTAATAGCTGAAAGGAGGTAACTCCCAAAGCCAGAGTGGTATAGCTGGGATGCATCCAAGCCTGTTAATGCTCATTCAGACACATCTCCAGCTTTTTTATTGTAGCACTCTTTGGCCTTTCCACTAACTTCACACAATGACCAGCCGTACAGCACAGCCAAGGCTGGAGTCTGCTGCGCCTGTGAGAGCGGCAGCCTCCAGTTTGACCCATGCTGCACATTTTTATTGATTACTCATTAACCATGGGTGTGGTGCAAGCTGTAGGAGCCACACAACTTGCTTCTGTGCATAGGTTTGGGCACTGCTTTGCCCTTGAATTGATCTTGTCCTCTGAATCATCAGGTTGATAGAAGAAAGATCGAACAATCAGTCCAGAGATGAACTGCCTTGAACTGGTTTTCTGCGCTGGATTACACTTTAAATATTGCAACAGTTTTGAGAGCTTCTGGCTTTCCCCTGTAAGAAAAAAAGTTTTGAATTAGTTGTGGCTAATTGTGTTGGGAGGGTGCTGTATCTCACTCTCTCAAACCCCAAAGAAAGGAGCATATGAAACAAGATGGTACACTTTCCAACACGAATGATGAATTACAAACTAAATTTAATCTGTGTGATGCAGTGCAGTATTGCACCTTTTACTTCTGCCCTCTGACAAGCATAAATGCTGCAGAAATAGGGCAGGATGATCAAAACCTAAAAAAAAATAATCACACTGAAAGGCATTTGTTGCAAAAGCATGGCTATTTGTAGAAACTTTTGAGAAAAAAGAGTACAACACCGTTAGCTTGGCTAGGAAGGTTCACCCTCCCACATGAACTGAAGGGAAGGTGATGGGTGGTACCGCTGTAGCCTGGAGCAGTATCTCGGCCTGGATCAGCCTGGGAGCCTTATCCTCTGAAACACAGTCACTGTGAACACCCACGCCACTAACAGTTTTGCACAAATATCAACCAAATACAGTTCGTTTCCAGGAAAGCTGAATGCACAGGTGTATTAAGACATTAATGAACTCCTGCCTAAAACAGGTCAGGTGGGAAGGGAAAGATTCATCTTTTTTTCTAGGTCCAAACACGCCACATCCCTCTTCTGTTTTCCCAGGGGAAGGGTGGGGAAATCACAGCTCCCGGCTGCCCTGCGTGAGCTGGCCTCCACTCTCCCCAGTTTTTGATCTGCAACACAGATTGCTCAGCACTGAAGCAACATGAAGCACACAGACTTGAATGTCTGAATGAGTCATTTTCAGAGCTGCAAGCACAATGAGACTGCAGTAGTGAAAAGGTGGGAGCTGGGAGAGGGTCCATGCTGCAAAGTAGCAGCACTCCCTGGAGTGTTGCTTAGGTCTTGAGCATCCCACAAGGACCCTGTCCCACATGCCTCAAAAATGAGAGCAGCCACATGGAAAATGCTGAGTTCCCGGAGATGGCTGGCTTGTGGCACCATCTTTCACAATCCAACACTGCTAATCCCTTTCTGGGGACCTATGACTGGGATTGGGGAGAGAGTTTTGGTAGTAGGTCCATCTGGGGAGGTTATTAGCGCCATACTGAGGGTTTGTAGGCACAAAGCACATTATGGTGGTGTGTGCACAGTCTTGTAGACAAGCAGCTGTGGTCCAGCAGGCAGGGAGATGCCCAGCATGGCATGAACAGGCAAGTCTAACCAGGTGCTGCTGTAGGCAGCTTGGAGGGCAGCGGTCACGAGCCTCCCCAGACCCCACGCATAACAGCAGGATTTTTAGGAAGATTCAGGCATTAGCAGCACTAAATATGTGCTTGGCATATTTGGGACTTTTCTTGTTCTTCAATGCAAGCCATGACCAAATCCATTAGATACCATAACTTCTCTTAAATTAAAGGCAACCATACTCACTTCTTGCTGTAACAAGTAATGACCTATTATGCAACAACATTATTGCTGATCAATAACATCTTTGCTTGCAGGAAACTGGACTGTGGTTTTCATGTGACAAACTCAGCCCACTGAAGTCCTGAAACAGTTTGTATGCTGGTGAGATTTAAGAAGGGAGTGGCTGAGCAAATCACAGCAGTCTCTGACAGCCCTGCTACAAGTACCACGTTGACTTGTGCCCTCCTCCACATCTCCTCAATAGGATGTTAACCCTGGAGCCTAAGGATAGCGGACTAAATTACTGTTCTCAGTGATCTTGTTAATGCTTTTGCCACAAATATTTTCCCCTTCCTCTTGAACTGTGAAGGTGGATATAAGTTACAAAAGCAAATGAGTAGTGATGTCTTTCCACTCTCCAGTTGTAGGCAGTGCACAGGTATTTTGGCAGCGCTAGATCTCTGAGGCTTGTTTCAATCTGCCAAGCTCCCCACATGGGTTGGCAGCTCCTAGGAAAGAGAAATATGGCCCAGCTGAGGATAAATTATTGCTTTCCAGAAGAGGGACTTGCAGTAGCTGCAGTGCAACAGGAAATCTTTCAGTCTGCTCTTGAGAGCTCAAAGTCCTGAACTAATGGGCTGTGTATGGGAGGGAGACCTGGAAATGATGGACAATAAAAGATTGGACACTGCACAGGCATAGAGAATCGGGAACAAGCTGATGCATGCCGTCTCTCCAGACCTCCCTATTTCTAGGCTTGTAATGGTTTGCAGTGCTGCAGGCTAAATTTGAGGTCATGGGACTTTTCCTTGAGCCGTCCAATTAATTTCTGAGTTCTGCACTTCATGGCTGAAAGCTCTGATCAGCGAGAGAGTAAAAAAGCCCCAGCAAGCCTATCAACTGTCAGCACACTCATCAGGAGTGACTGAACCCAGGAAACTCATGCTGAAAATGCAAGCAGGGAAGAGTAAGAAGATGTCCTTTGTGTATGACGTAGATAGGAGAAGAGATATGTGAGAGAGGGAAGAACAGCTCTCTACAGAGGTGTCCAGATTTGTGTCAAAGGAAGATGCCTCCTCAAGCACCATCCACTCTGACTGAAGCAGGTGGTGTTCCCCTGCCAGCCTCGCAAAGCCCACAGGTCTGCAAGGAGGTGCTGGGTGGGCAGCAAGCCTGATGTGACAGCTCTCTGTTCCCGTTAGCTCAAGGCATCTCCTGGTATTCCACACACCTCCACGGACATCAGTCCAATCACATCTTGCTGCTTCTCTGGGGGAGAGCTTTTCCATCAGAGCAAAGAGAAAAAGCTGTTTCATCCTAGCACCTCATGGCAATTTTTTGCCAGTAGTAAAACAATGACTGCACCACCTCATTGCTCCCTGACCTGACCTGTGCAGCCAGCATCTCTGCTTTGCAGTCGTGTGTGTAACAGGGTTTTGTGTGGCTGAGATTCTGGTCTTAATCATGGTGCTGTGAACCCAAAATAGTGCTGCAATGCTCCTCAAGCTCAGAAGATCCCTGAAAGGAGGTCTGTATGTTTCCACCCAAGGTTCAGCTAAGTCACCTGAGCAGCATGTGCTCCATATTCCCTGAGAGGCAAAAGCAGCTCCTCAGATCCTATGGGGAAAGATGTGATAGAAGAGTTGGATAAATAAAGACCATGACTCCCACAAACAGCCTTGGTTTTCCTTGTCAACCTGGAGATGCTCCATTATCAGCTCCAATGGCTCAAGTCAGTTTGTTTCAAGCATTGCTTTCAATTTATTAGTTGCTGATGTTTGTTTTGGAGTAGAGGGGAGTAGATTCTGGACACTTCTAAGAAAACTAATTGTCAGGTGTTGCTTCCTAGCTCACATGGGCTGCAGGCCTTGGCTTTGAAGCTGCTATTGGCTCTTCGGTCTGTCTGTGCTTTTCTTGCTGCAGTCAGGGCTGATTATGGCAAATCCCAGATCTTGAACCAGGGCAAGTTTTAATACTGTACAGGCCTGTTTATGTAACAGCTGCCATCCCGCGGGGATGCATCTGGGACTTGCAGCACTAAAAGCATTAGCTGCTGCCACTGGCGCTGGAGATGTAACTGCTCTGGTTGGTAGCACCAGTACATTTATAACCTTTAGAACAAACGCTGGAGGAGACTCGTGACACACTTAAAAGTGGGTTATGCCTACATTTTTCTCCCACCATCATAGTAAGGGTGGACATACACTCGCAGGACCACAAGTGTCAAAAGACTGCTGATGCTGCTGCCATCGCCCAGAGCTTGTCTGAGTGAAGCGTACAAATCATTATTTACCAGCAGAGCTTTCTACCAGCACTCACACTCTGCCTTTTAATCTCAGATCTGCTCCAGCACCGGAGAAATAGAGGACAGAACAAGTGTAGGCAGGGCCCTGGCTCCCTTGGCTTAAACAACACTCTCTGCTCATCTTTCCTAACACATTTTGCAATCACTTTGGCATAATGGAGGTTCATGTTCTTTCCCTCTAGGCACATGATACAGAGCCTTTGGGCTTCAACATGTAATCAGCTCAAAAACAGCCAGCCACCTCTGAAAGCAGCTCTGGTTGCTTCCAAAGCCCAGGGGCCAAAGACATGCTCACTGCTCAGAACAATTTCACGTCAACACCCTAAAATACAAGTGATTCACCTTGAAGCTTTAACACAGTTTAATTCTCTCCATCATCCACTCTTTGCCCTTTCTGTTTATGCTGTTTAACTACACTGCTCAGTAACTGCACATCTATTTACCCCTACACTCCAGTGTGTTTGATGCATACAAAGGTCTGTTTAATGACTGTTCAGACACGTACTTGGAATTGCCTCTTGGCTTCTGTTTTAAAATCCACCCTTTGCTGGGACATAGCATGAAGTGCACCTTGCAGCTCCTTGCTCAATAAAATTTCAGGCAAACCAATCTGAAGTTGCATGATTGTGAGACCTGGGGAACAGACTGCAGGAAAACACAGCAGCCACATGTGCTCCTGGCTGCTGTACCATTGAAAGGGCTTTGCTTCTGTGCATCTGCCTATCAGTTCTTCTTCTGTCCCAAAATGTTAGACCACCTGCAACAGAACTGATTCTCATTTTTGGCAGAAATGGAGCTGGAGCTCCACATGATGTGTAACTGTATGTGTCAGGGAGCTCTGGAGGGATTTGCTGGTACCTGAAGGGTGTCCTTGAATCATTGCTTGCATGGTGACACCTTTTGCCTGTACTGCTGGCCTGTGGGCTTGGAAGGAATATTCTGGGTCCAGTTTTACTTCCAGATTCTTATCTCTCATCTTTACCTAAGTTTATTTCTCCTTTTCTGTCAAATTGACTCTCACAAACATTCCTGACAGGAGAGCAAGGACTGCGGTGCAAACAGGCACTTGTTATATAAAGCACTTAAACGAGAAATCAGCCAAATTTGGCTGGTGGAAGGAAGATGTCAGCTGAGGACAGGGTATTTAAACACAGCAGGGGAAAACCTACCGCCCAGGGTTTGTTAAGGATATTAACAGCCCTTTGTGAGAGGAAATGCAGCTGTGTCCATCTCCTCCTTCACCGACTTCCCTGAGGCAGGGGCTGGATGCCCTGTGTCAGGCTTTCCGGGGGGGAAGAGCAGGGCCATTGCTGCCCCTCAGTCACCCCCAAAAACTCAGCCACCCCCACGCAGGGATGCACAGCTGCAGCTTCCCTCCCCCTGCTCCGTCCCTTTCAGCGGGCAAAGCGTGGCTGGGAAAGCCCTGGGACAAGTCACAGTCCCTTCAGCTGGTCCGAATCCCTTCAGAGGGGCACGGCAGGGGCTTCCCTCCCCTCCCGCATGTCCTGCTCCGAGCCTG
>NW_010305899.1:0-17495 GCF_000700745.2 Antrostomus carolinensis
ATATATTTATATTTACATTTCTATTTTCCTTGTAAAACAGAACTGTGTGTTTCAATTTTGAACACCAGTTTACTGTCAGCCAACAGATGGAACATTACCAGGAAAATCACACACAACAGCCTAGGACACTGCCACCTTTTCTGATGAAAAAAAATTCGCAATTTCCAGGAACTTGTTTTAAAGTCTAATGGTTTGTTGCCAAACAATGAAGGGAATACAATTTTCATGGGAAAAAGTTGTTTGCTCAGCTCTGTAATCACGTGTGTGCTTGCACACAATGCTTTTAACAGCAGTCCACAGAGTTGTAGGAGACTGATAAGCCTATATTGACGCCAGTCAACGTGCTACACAATGATGGATTTACCAGCTTCTATCACTATCAGCAACGGCTCAAGTGTTCACCAGCAGCAGAGCTGCTGACAAATGAAAAACTGCTCTTGGGATCAAAAAAGTTTCTAAGTGCTTGAGTTATCCAGTCATACACTGATATTTTACAAGGGGCTAGTAAATACCACATGATTTTTATCTCCGTCTCCCACCACAGATTAACTCAGCCTCCACACCAGTCACCTTGTAAAGCCTTGAAACCTTGAAGTGGGACACGCGTCGAACCCGTCACAAACTGCAGCAGCCTTGCCCTTCTTTCTTCATCAAATGTTTCCACTGCTTGCCAGAACCACTTCACAATATTGCTATCTGCCATGCAGTGCTTTAGACGTGTGTTTGACTTCCAGTCATTCAGGTCTATCTTATCCAGGCCTCCTATGATTAGCTGTTAAAGGATGAGAAAAATGCTTTAACATTCAGAGCCATTTCAGGTTGGCAGCTATAAAAACATACATCCAGCTATTTCATGAAGCCTTGCATTCTTTATACACTTGAACCGCCTTTTTGATGCTCCAAAAGAGTTTAGAACAGGTAGTAAATCCCTCCAGTTAAACTGCAATGAAACTGAGGTCAAGGAGTACACTTACCAGAACTCCAATTTTCACAAGAAACTAGAGTCAAAAGCCCATTCAAGATCTGCTTTTTTAAAATCTACCCTACCTGAAAAGTACAACCTATCTTTCTGAGGGACTGGGAAGGAGGTGTGCCATCTACTGTGCTACACAACATCATGGTCCTGATGCAGGTTTGTCCTAAAGGTGGCAATACCAACTATGACAGAGTCCAGCTCGGTTTGTGGTGACATCCTAGTTGGTTTGTAGTTCCATAACCCACACTGAACTACGGAAACTTTTCATCTGTTTCCTGATGTCATTTGTGAGAGGTTCTAGCACAGACCAGACATATTACTTCAACCTCTTTTCCAGATGACACCAGGTTGCAAAATACTGTAAAAGGAAGTCACTGCTGGCCGTGAATCTAACCACCTCCCCTGGCAACAACAAATAAATGGCATAGAGAAAACTTCACCACTCAAAATGTGCGTCATATTCTAAATTTCCCATAATATTCCATATTAAGGCTCACATTTCCAAGAGCCACCATTTAGCAGCGGCCTTTTTGTGCCACCAAAACACTTGCACTCATTTACATTATTAGGACAGTTGTGACTGTTCTGACGCAGACAGTATTGAAATATTTAATGGATTTTTAATCTGCCTTTTCAAGCAGCTGGCAAATGGAATGCAATAACTTCATGGGATTAATCAGGATGCACAAATGACTAGCACAGAGTTAGTGTTTCCAATACCACAAATGGTCCATATTCCACAGTTTGCTTTAGTGTTTAAAAAAGGCAAAACCAGATGAAAACCTGCTACAATAGGAATTATTTTAAGGGGTAGCATTCTACACCTCGGGATTAAATAAGAAAACAAATTAATTTCTTTTCTGTAGGCTCTACACTTTATTTTACTCACTGTAAACCATTCCCTATGTGCATACAGAAACAGCCACGTATGAAAGCAGTTACTGAAGAAAACAAGTTCTGGGGCAGATAACATGTTAAGTCTTGCCAACAATTTCTCAAACTTGCAATAACTCCTTCCCTGCCTGGACCACCTGCTTTGAGCATTAGTCCTTGGTTAGACAACACAGTGTATTTGTCTTTCCCTGTTTAAGGAGCCCTTGCAAAAATGTTAACCCAAAGAATGTCTAGAATAAACCAAAAAGTGTTTCATTAAACAAATACACAGCTTTCTGGTACATAAATGGGAATAAATTTTGTGGGTTTGGTTTTTTTTATGTTGTTCTTTTTAAAATCAGTGCATGATTGTGGATCAAACAAATTACAAAACAGTATTCAGTGTGGATAAAACATATACCTCAAGTTCCTTCTGGTCGAAAGGCTTAAGGAGATGTTGAGGAATAAGTTCATTAAAACCCTTCTGCAGAGCCAGGAACTGTGCCTCAATTCCTCTCATAAATCGCCAGTTTACATACAACCTGGGGGGAAGGGAAAGAAAAAGTCAGGGATGATGAGCTAGATAGGACAGCAGGGCTGGAAAATGCTTGTTTAACAGTGGAACTTGTTTTAATACACACATTTTGTATTATGAAATAAGTGCTTATCAGTTCCTTTTTCCATCAATAATTAACTGCTGCACCATGAACAGAAAAAACAAAGTACAAATCACAGCTTCACTGTCCCAGGTCTTACAACAGAGCATTGTATGAAAACACTCATGTCATTTATGACACGTGTATTTCTTCACAAAATACTTATTTCATTAGTTTCACTATATACAAAAATTAATCTGTTTACTACTTTTTTCCCCACTACATTTGCAGAATATATTTTTCTTCTGCAATACCTGACATATTCTTTCTTGTTCTCTTCTGTCACTGGAATATTCCTGCCATTTGGTTTGAGTTCATGTTGTAAAATCCGCCCAAAAGCGTTGTGTTCCACACAAAATGTATGGTCCAGAACCGGGGTGATGTCGTTCTCTCTGGCAATGGAAAGACAGAGGGTAAACTTTGTATTTTTGGTATTTTGATAATGCTCAGTGGTGATGCTGACAGTTTGTTATTTGAACACTTACTTAATCTTCAGGATAAACCTAGTAACAAGCAATCTGGATTTCACACCACTAGAGGAATATTGCCACCATCACCAAGTGCTGTATGCACAGCTTAATGCATATTGAAGAGCCCCATCAGATGTGTCATCTGCACTGTTCTAATTCTACTAGCACTCAGGATAATGAAGAAATTATTAAACCCTATATGCCCAAACACACACACACACATACACCTACGTACACACACACAGAGCAATAAACCCATCTGCTGGCAGGTACTGGTGTGAAGCATGGAAGAGATCAGATAACTTCAAATGCAACATTCAAAAGAGCATTTAGGGGCAAAAAAAAAGAGAAAAATTCATGATAATGCAAAGCAGCGCTGAAGAGTCCCAAAGCTCCACTGAATGTTCTGAAATGTAGGCACACAGAATCCCAAATTACTTCCATTTATTTCCAGGTTGAGCAACCTGGTCTAGTGGAAGGTGTCCCTGCTGATGGCAGGGGGGTTGGGACTGGATGAGCTTTAAGGTCCCTTCCAATCCAAACCAGTCTGGGATTTGATGATTATTTCCATTTTAATCAAAGTTGGTTTTCTTTTGAACAAGGCTGTACTTTTCCCTCAGAACTCTGTCCTGAGTTTGGATTTTGACACTGTGATATTCTACCACACCCATGCAAAGTTTAATGATTTAGTATCTACTTTGCTGCAAGGAGAGTTAACACAGAGTTGCAATGAGAACTTCTCCTCAAGTACCTTGAGCTTACTGACATAGAAACAGTAGTTTAATAATTTTGTACAGTTTCCCCCACTACAAGATTTGTGCAAGCACTTTCTATAAAGCATTATTTCTCTATTGCCAATATACTCTACCCCATCTTCTCTACAGCACAGCAATTGATAAACACAGTACTTACAGGATCCAGACTAAACTTTTGTGTAGTTCTGGGTCAACAGATTCCAGATCAGAGAGCTGAATGGGCTTCCCCAGAAGCTGCTTGTAAAAGGGAACTGTGAAACCCCCATTGATATAGTGTCCATGGAACACAGCCAAACCCATTATCCGACCAACAAAATGGAAATAAGACAAATGGTCCTGCAGGGAGGGAGGAGAGAAAAATCAGGCAGCAGGAAGACACTGACATCTTGTGGTTACATCTGTGCCCTCAGTTATATGTTCAGTGCAAGTTATTTGTAACCCTCCAGGCAAGAGGAACCTCCATTTTTCCTCATAGCATAACCAAGAAGAGAAGCATTTAGTGATTAAATGCCTCAAACAAGTCTTTGTGCATTACTTGACTAATAAATTGGATACAAGTCCTCTAGACCTCTCAAAGGGCAAAACTCCTGAAAAGAAAATCCCCATGAAACCCTCAGAATCCAATACACGACAATTCCAAACAAATTAGCTTATTCTTTGTTTAACCACCAAAATCTTTCTGCTCTTGAGGAAGCAGGCCATGTGTTCACTTCCTTCACGTCCTTCATGTTGCTTATAAACTGACTTCTGAAAACTGAGGCGTTAAGTCCTACGGTTGAGATTCTTCCAGTCTATCTCCCTCATCTTACACAGCAAATGTCAGGAAATGTCATGTCAGGAGAAATTCCCCTGTAGTAATTCAGAATTGCTGCTCCTTTTAGGGTCTGCATTAATACAAATCCTCCAGTAAGGAAAAAAAAAGCAAGCACAGCAGTTTATTGAGAAAGGGCAAGCAAGGCATATGAGATTCTACAGTCACGGGGTGAGCACTGCTTAGGATGCAATGCTGTTTACACAAGCGCTGCATTCACTGGGAAGATTAATTTCACCCGTATGTATCTCCTCAGAATCACTGTGCATCCCAGTCAGTACTGAGGAATCTCAAAGAAATCAGATACTTATTAAAGTCACCTCCTCTCTTGTGTTTTTTATTTCTGAACAAAACCCTTCTCCTTCATGCTATATCATCCTAAGACTCATTAACACATTCTTATTCTGCTTTACCCTTCAGTTTACACTCTTGTCATGGAAGAACAGCTCTAACAAAAAACTGCAGGGGACTGCTGTTAAACTAGCTATGTTGCTCAGAATTTAATACTTACAGGATTGATAGAAGAGTCTGGGTTGATTTGCAGCATGTAAATATTATCTGTGGAGTACTGGAAGAGTCCATAATAGGGATTCAACATTTCATGGCACAGTAAATACAACCATTCTCTGCAAAAAAAAAAATTAAAGGGTATTTTAGAAGGGTGCAACTTCCACTTAAGTTTCAGACAAATGCAATTATTGTGAATCATCAAACTAGTCATCAGTTATGAAATGCTTATTTCAAAATCAGATCACCATGTACTGCCCTTCATTTGCAGACCAAAAAGGTACACTGAAAAACCTATAAAGTGTTTTACTCCATTCACAGGCACACTTGTTTTAGTTTAGGAGTACTGAAGGGATTAACATCAATTAGAGAGGCTATAGCAAGCTGTTACAAAACACCATTACACCCCTCACCTGTTCCCTGAACACCATCAGAGACAAGAGACATGCTTAAACAAATTGAGTCTGAACAAGACCCACTTCCAAAAAATTCTTGGCTTTGTACAGAGTTCAGATATTTGGAGACTAAGAGATCTGCTCCTCTGCAATCTGCACAGTATAAAGAAATATTCAAAATATCTCATGTTTAAAATCAGCTCAGTCACTGGAGGTCTTTAGAAAAGCTGGTTTTTTGCAAATGCTTGATGACTAGAGAGTCTCCACTTCAGCAGAGAGCCCAGAAGGGGCAGAGAGACAAAAGGCATTAAAAGAGAAAGGGTGAGGTAAATTCTCTCACCTCAGTAACATACAAGGACCAGAATGGAACTAAAGCTATTTCTGACCTTGCAACTCACCATGACAAACACCCCTTTATTATTAAATTTGGATACCCATCCCAGGTCCAATATATTCTGCAAGAACTATCAACTTCAATGCTTAGAAGTGGAGCAGTACTGATCTGAAAGAGTCTGTTGCAGCAACTGGGCAATTATGAAAGCCATCAGGGCAACAGGATGTCAACAGCAGAGATACTCAAGGCTGCCTTGGGGAAATCAGCTCAAAATGTTCCCACTTCTTCACTTTGTCCAGTGATGTGTTACTGAGAGACACTTAAGTGGGTGATGCAGCTTTTGTGGATTTGAAAAGTCTCTCAGTGAATTTACAGGATGCATTTGAGCCAGCGCAAAGATGAGTATTTTAGTGATGATGTTACAATCAACTCCAGAACTCCAGATCTGATGCGACCCACAGGGAATCATTATTATTTTTAAGAGGGAGGTAAGCCTTCTCTAAAATTTAGCCTTTATTTAGGATTAGTTCATTTCCACTCCTGCTGCAACAGATCAGAGGACTCTTCTGAATGTGGCCAAGACAACAAAAAGGAACCCCTGTTGTCTGGCAATCCTTTCATGGGAAATCAGACGGGTGTATTTAACTGTATTTAACAGAACCTTACCTGTGATTTGGATTTTACTTCAGAGTCTTTATGCTTCTTGAAAGACCTCACAATTTGAGCTGATCACACTTTCACTTATGAAACTGGAGCCTGTTGCTGGGATCAGCACTTTCTGCAGTAAGATCAATAACCTACCCTAAACGAGCATTTTACACTCACGGGGTAACGGTGATGAAAACAGAGTACATATGGGGGAGAGAGGAAACAGAAACACCTCAATGTGGCATCAATTCCAGTAAGGTTCCCAAATACGAGGCATACCAAGTTATTTAGTACGAGCCTTTGACACCAGGAGGACTGTGGGACAACTATTAAATCACATGCTTCCACTTTCCAATCTACCACGATATGAAAACTGAAGCTGCAACTACTACCTATAAACTAGATCACAAATAACTGACATATACCTTTAACAGATAATGTGAAAAGGAATTATATCAGTCACAGGTGACTTTAAGGATAATTTTACAGTTAAAAAGTGTACAGACAAACCCTCAAATCTCACCTTGCTACTCCTCCATAATCCAGGCCTTCCTCGCCTCGAAATTTCACCATAAGCCTCTTTTTCAAGTCCTTTGGCCTCATCTTCATTATCTGACGGTAGGATTCCTATATGTGTATTTTTACAATTAGATATTTTATTTTCTTCCTATAATTAAATCTGCCAAGATGCATTACTGTAATACATAACATTGTTACTCAACTACAGAAAACATTATTCTGTGAAAGTGTTAATCTGAAGCCGATTCCAATGACAACTCTGTAACACTTGGTGGTATTTACCTCTCTCCTGAAGCAAAGTTGCTATAATCAAAGATCAGTTTTACCTAACTCTTGAGTGAGAAAAGCTGCTATTAGTAGTAAAAAGTCAATCAAATACCTCAAATATTTCCTCTCTGGATACTTCAATGCGACAGTGACCAGCCTGTGGTTGCTGAAGAGAGAGCTCATGTCTAAGAACTTTCAACTTTTGTACCAAGTCTCTTTCATATCTCTGTGCAGGCAACTCCTCACCATCTTCTAGTGACCCCTCATTTGGAGCTGGCAGAGGCTGCTGGCTGGGCTCTTTTAGCTGGCATTGATGGCTTTGAAAGAAAAGACACTTATTCTAGAGCATAACAATAAGGAATATGTAAAATAATGATGAAAGAACTGATTAAGTTTCTCTAAGAGGAACCTAGAGCGAAATGGGTACTCAGCTGGGTAATTTCTATTGCATCACTACCCTACATTCAGGGATGTAAGGAATACAGGTATTTACAATAAAGAGTTTCAGCATTTTTCAGCTCAGTTTTTATACAGCAATACATTGTGGAAGGCTGTGGAGCATGATCACTGAATGCTGATTGAGCAGTAATTAAAATGTCTGTGTGTATTTCTCCTATATGGAGGTAATTTTTAAAAGTGTAACACAAAAAGAGAACCTCTAATGAAAAACAACAGCTTTAGAAGTGGAACCATCTAACAACCAATTTTATTCAAGCTCCATGCAATTAATTTTATTCAAGCTCCATGCAAAATAAGGCTGTGGATTCTTGTCACAGTAAAAGTACTACATTTATGGTTATTAAAAGAGAAAGATGCACTTGTCCCAAATAGTTGCAGCTTCACACATTCAACTATCCTTATCTACCAGTGCTTTATTTAGGTTGTGGAGCAAAGATTTTTTAGACACAGAGATTCCCCAGCTGGCTTCAAGCACAGACAACTCATATTCAGGAAAAAGTCTGATCTTGGGCATAACACGCACTGCCAGGCTGCTTCCAGGGTCATTTCTCTAAATGTTCAGCTGCCTTTGCATGATGCAGAGCTTGAGCTTATTAAATCCTACTAAACCCAAGCTGGCTGAGTACAGCACCAGGCAACCAGACTCCAGCTGGCTTTATATTCCTGTTGTCTGGCGCTCGAGGGAGCATGAAGCCAGTTGAGGTCTAGCACAGAGCTAGAACTGCTAATCCAGGCAGGCAGGAGCTGACTGCCACAGAACTGCCTGGCAGACCCGCCACCCCACACTCCAGCATTTCCAGAACTGCACATTTGCTCCAACACAGCTTGAGGCAATTTTGTCAAACCAGCTTAAAGAGATCAGTATTGTGCCAAAATAAGCAAGCCCTCCCTTAAACATGAGGACTGCGAAGCATAGTAAAAACGTTTTTGAAGAGTCTCTGCAAAAAACTTAAGATAAAACCAGCACTCAGACCTGATAAAACCAACGCTCAGACCTTGACTAGAGCACTGGTTGCATCTGCTCCCCAATATAGTTATAATGCAGTTTTTCAGCCCTTCATGACTCCCAGAGTCATAGTTAAAATTGGACAAAAATAACAGGTTTAAGAATCCAAACTTGACACGAATTATCAGGCAAGGTTCTTACTTCATGATGTGATGTAGTCGTGGATCTGTGAATTGTGTGGTTCTGTTGTTATGATCTACAAAATATATTCTTCCTGAAACTGTACTTCTAACTTCCCAACCTGGAGGCAAAGGTCCTAGTTCATCACAATTCACACTGTTAAGGTCTCTAAGGAGAAAAGCAAACAAAATGTTAAAGCACTCCCAAAGTTCAGATGAAACCAATTTACATTCAGGGGAGAGGGGGGAATGAATTTGGTGCTCAGTGATTCCAGGCTATGAAAGTCTTAGGAAGGAGGGAATAGCTGGTTTAGTGCTGTCTTTTTAGCATCCTCAATCTAAGCAGTGCAACTCCCCGTGTATGTACACGGACAGAAAGGTAAATCAGCAAAACATCTGTCTTTGAAAGGCTTCGAAAGTAACAAATCCATACAGCTTACAAGTAACTTCAACACAGCATCATCATCATTTGAGTGATGACAGGGTTTCTGAGGGCTGTGAAATGAGGAAGAGACATTTTTTCATAGCAAAATTTCACACAAAAATTCCCATTAACACTAATGTGATTCACGTGCAGAAAAACAAATGATTAAGCAAAGGCCTCTGCACCAACCACTGTCTCCAAAGACCAACAAGTTAAGAGGCTAAGGCAGCCAAATACTAAAATCACCTACAAAAAAATAATCACCTCTTTAATTAGACAAGGTTAAAATCCTAACTATTTGACTTATAAATCATTGAGAGTAAGGCTTTACCAACATATTCACCCCTTTCATCCTAGATCAATTTTGGGTCCAAAAGGCTTTATTAGTGTCCGAGTGAGTATAAGCCAGCAGGGAGTACACAGGCAGACAGACAAGCCTTTGTTAGGCTCCTTAAAGAAGATTATGGCTGTAACCATTTGTTTGAATCAGCTGTGCATCTGAAAGTACCACAGAGTTCTGATTACATCAAGCTTTAACCTACATCTGTGCTAAATGCCAAGGTTAGGTTTTTGCGCTGCAAGTCGGCAGTATGAAAGCCACCTTTAACTAAAATAAGAGTGACCTGTAACTCCCAGAACACTGTTGTGTCCATTTACACTGCTGGCCTTGAAATCCTGGCTCTAAGATTTGTTAAGAGAAGAAGCAATACCTTTTGTCAGGCCAACCAGCATCACTCGAAGACGAGACAAGGCTTTGGGCACACAGCCTGACACGAGCGAGATGAACGAACGAGCTTTGTCATTTCCTCTTCCAACGATACCGGCTAATCTAACATCAGCTATTTTCTCTCTCTTTCTCTCTCAACTTTATTTTTCATATCCTTCCACACACTCTGCTTTTATCAACACTTTTGCCTACACTACTTGATATCATTTTTCTAATATCCTGTATCACATTCATGTATTATCCAGCCAGTGCATCAGCTGAAGGAGTTACAGACTCTGTGTTTCACTTTTGAATGTGGTGTGCAGGTGGTCCAGTGAAACAGCCCAGATTCAGAGCTCCTCAAAGAGTGCCAGACCTTAGTCATAAAGACCTGGATTAACTGCAGGTTAAGGTTTAAAGAGGCTTTACTAAATTAATCATGTGGAGGATTCCAGTTTTCTAGCTGCAAATCATTGGTCTAAAGCGTAAAAAACCTCAATGCCACTTTAAAGGTGATCTCTGCTTCAGTTACCGATGAGTGAGCACTATTAAGAGCAAAAGTTACAAGTTCAATACTTAAGAAACAATGGCTTTAAGAAAGTAGTTGCTTTTTTCTTCAGTTTGCAGTCCAAACTGGTTTTATATACAACAACAAAAGGTAAGGTTCAGAAATTTGTAGCTTCACCAAAAACCACCTAAATTGACATTTTAGGAGGAATTTGTCAAATGAGAATTCCTGGAGGACTATATTTTTTTTCCCCCTTTTGTTTTACATGATTCACAAGTAGATAATTCTTTCTTTCAAAAAGAGCAGTCCTTCATGTTTGGTGAAAAGGTAACTAGAAATATGCAAAATCCTCTGCTTACAGCTCTCCCTTTAAATTCAGACAGGTCATTTCATAGATTTTTGCTCTTAAACATTCAACTTACTGCCAGAGACACAAGTACACAGACACACACTAAAAAAACCTGACTTTGTAACTATAAATACATACCTTGGTATCCTAGGGTCATGCCACGTGCTAACTCCAGTCTGTGTGTGCAAAAAATAAACCTGTCCCTGTACCGTTGTTCTTTGTTCTATGAAAAGGGAAGAAAGATTATTCTTAATTACAAACCTGAAAAAAAAAAATCAGAATAAACAGTTTGTTCAAAGCTGTTTTCTTCCTGTCTTTCTGACAAAGCTAGGAGAAAGTATTTGAGCTGTCACCCTGAGCTCTTGCAGCATGGACTGTTTTGTCCTTAAACACCATCTTCACAAATTTACTTGACTACACATTTAAGTGTTCTTTTTGAAACTCACAAATCCATGCACCAGTATGTTTTCATTTGTATTTTTATTTTTAGATTTTGAGACAACCCAATCCCCCAAACTGGATTTCTCTACTCCTAAATTTGGTGTGCTCTTTTCCGAGATTTAAATTCTCCTTAATCTTATCCTCCCTAATCTTCTGCACTACTGGCTTCTTTGTTGCTTTTATATTTTCCCCGATCTTTTCTCAAATGTGGGCTCAAACCTACACAATATGCCAAGGGGGAAGGAAAAAAATAGCATGACTGCTCTAGTTTAAAGAGCTCTTTACATTCGTTCTCCCTAGATACACAGCCAAGATTAGCAGTGAATTTTCTGTTAACAGCATCATACCACCAACTCATGTTTAATTTACCATCAACCCCTCAGTGTATCCTGGCGTAGCCAACTGCTAATTAGCCAATCTCAAACTTCCATCTGCACTGCTCAGTTCCTTTTCCAAAATGAAGACCATTTGATACACACGGATGCTGCATGTTCTAACAGGTAAAACACATCTATATATTAAAATGGGAGGATTTTTCTCTGAGTCTTTTGAAAAACTTCAATTTTATAGTTTTGGAAAACTCTTACCGTAGCCTTCTGGTAGGTCAGGTGACTGGTGGCCGTGAGGTCTGTTCTGAGGTGTCTGTACATGACCTCTGACTTCAGGAGTCCGAAGTCGCTGTGCCTGAAGCCTCTGATCTTGACTGGGGGACTCCACGAAGCGACAGTTGCCCCCACCAGCAGCCCCTGTAGTGTCTGTATACGGTGCTGGTTCCTCCATAAAACAGCTCAGCGGCCTTCCTGGTCCAGAATCTTCATAAACCGTTCTGAAAATGGGGAAACTTCAAGAGTTTCCATCACAGAGAAGTGAATGCAGAAATACCTGTTTCTCTCTCTCCATCACTTCAAGTACTGCAATTTTTAACCCAAGATATGCCACTTTCTTAACATTTTTATATCCCAAATTTCTCATGGAAGTGCCAGAAGCACTGGTAACAAAAAATATCAAGTCCTACCCAGTTTAGCTTATATTCTTCAAGTAAGTAGCCAGCTGTAACATTACTACCTGATACATACCCCTAGACAATATATTAGTCACAATGATATTTAGTATTTCTAGTGTTAATTATATTATTTCCACATATAAACAATTTTTCTAATTAAGTGTAAAGAAAACAATCCTTACCCTTCATTCTCCAAAAGCCCTCTACAGTCTACTACAGAACCTCCTGTGCCTATTCTGTCCCGTGTCTGTAAACTGACTGAAATTTAAAAAAAGCAACAAAAACAAACACAAGTTAGTAATAAAAGAACAACCCTTCCCTTAAAAACAACATAAAGCCAAACAATTCACATTTATACAGGCTAAAATATTACAGAAAGCTAGATCCTCCATGTGATAGCACACCACTTACCAAAACCCCTTCAATAACCTTAAAGCATTACTGAGTTTTAAAAATGGAGAAGACAAACCAGAGGCATCACCACAACAAAACTTAAGCTGAATCTATTTCTGTAAATATTAAACATAGCAGGTTCTACATCTGTGTTTCATGAGGAGCCAGAAGGTTAAGCTGGAAAGAAATTACCCACCACTAGATGTCATCATTACGGTGAGAATTAAGAATTTTGCCCAATATATTTATATATGAATGACTAGCTTGGGTTGGGGGGCAGCAAAATGTGTTAAGATGTGGTAAATCTGCTGTAAAACTGGCACTGCGCCTTGTTGAAATTTGGAAATGGGTTACATGAGTCAAAGGCATTAAAACAGCAATTTGCAAAATTTCTTTTAACTCCTCCAGATCCTCTTTTCCACTTAAGATTCTCTTTGCCTGTCACCTTGTTCCAAATGCAATCAGTTTCCCAGTAACATTTACCATTCCAGAGATGCATTAGAAACCTTGCCAGATGCATTCTCTTTTTAATATTGTTTCCCATAAACAACTGAAAGAAAACAAACTCCTACGTAGGAGTACAACAAAAAAAATTCCAGTTATGTAATTTAATCCCATTAAAGTCAGAAGAAACAGCACAGAAAAGGCATGGAAGCAGTAGTGACTACAGGTTTCTTTTTTTTTAATACAATATTTGTCCAAATAGTGTATGTACCAAGAAGATAAAAGCTTAGTTGAGAGCGTTCTTACCCACTATTTGGCCTCGTACAGCATCGGTGTCTGTGGGATTTAGTTTGCATAGATCCAAACGCTGGTCTGGAAATGAGAATAGCAAAGATCAACAAAACACTGCGGGGAGTGGGGAGTGGGAATACTGTTCACTACACAGATACAAGGCACGGAAGGTTCTTGATTGTGCCAGGGAGGAATTGCTCTTACATCCAGTATCTTTTAACCTGCTGATGGCATTGGAGAGGAGTCGGACACACCCCAGGAAGCCAGCTCCCTGTTTCTTGTGGATTTTTTTATGGTTCCATACACTGATGGTTATGGAATCTGTCTTCCCAACATATCTAGAAAAATGTATATTAAAAGAGTAATTTTAGAAAAAAAATAACCTCTTTTTACTGCACAGAATTTATGCTTTATTTGGTATAAATTGTGATACATTTTAGTACATTGGTCATGCTGCTTTATTATAAATACAGAAGTGCTTAAGCCTGAAGTGGTGTTATTAATGAATTACTGCACTATGATTTCACACAGCATGCGAAATTGATATTGCTGCAGTATGAATTTAACTACAGACAGCCTCATTAAAAGCTATACAGCAAGCTGATTAGTGTACAAAACTATAAAATTTATGTTTCTAATATTTTGAAGAGAATAAATCACTACAACAAGGACAAGCTTTTGTAAAAGCTGGACTGCGCTGCTCCAGCAGAGCTTATTCTAAGCAGCTGTGCTGCGTACCTAACACACAAATATTTCCAAATTCAAACACCTAAAAGCAAAGTACCACTCCTTTATTAGCAATAAATAAAATGACAATTTCTTGTAGCAAAAAATCAGTCCTCCTCAGTAAATGTGACTCTTCTTGATAACACAAAATGAAGTTGCAGTGCCAACCCTTCCGCTTCCTAGATAAATCCTTGGAATATTTTTTACTGATGATTTTATGAACAACTCACAGATCATAATGCTGGTTCCATTTGGGGTCCAATGTGTTCTTCACAGTGTCAGTTGAATGGCACTGACCTGACCCATCGACAACTATTTTTGCAAATGGGTCGGGAAGTCCTATGGAAGGGAAAAGCCACGATTAAACATATTTCTTGGTTTGTTTCTTCCAAGATAATGCTATCATGAGCTCCTGCTTGTTCCCACCTCAAGAAAGTTGCCATTATCCTAAAACTATTTCAGTAAATCCAAAATAAAGACTTGAGTTCCTAATTAGATAACGTACTTCTATCACACAGACTGCTATCTGCCATAAATGGTGAAAGATTTTAGAAAACAAAAGGTTAAATGTGCTTAATTTAACAGTGCTTAAGTGACCTATGCATACTGATAAGTAATCATTTTTATTCAGTCCTTAATATAATATCAAGACTGCAGCACTGGGATATTTTACTTGTCTCCTTGGCTTTACAAATAGAGCTGTCTGAGATGAATGCTCTTGGTACCCCACACACAGAATCGTAAGCAGCAGTGGGCTCATGGTCTCATCAGCCAGACTTTCCACTAGAACCTGTGAGTCCTTGGTCCTTCCAACCCTGGACTCTACACTATCTAAATACAACTCAGGGTAACGTGCACTCCATGTAATTCAATGTCACTGCAAGAATGAACCACAGAACAAATGACATACAAAGATGAGCCACGACAGTAATGCACAACCTACAAATAAATCTGATTAATCAAGAGCAGGAAGCGATACAATTAGGGCAATACTTACTGAAGAAATCTTTCTTTGCAAGATTCTTGGCACATAATACTGCAAAACAAAATATCAGATAAAGAAATCTTAAAACCAGGGGGGAAAAAAAAAAAAAGGTTTCCAGCAATCACACCAGCTACAATACTACCTGATCATAATTCATAAAAACCCACCCAAATATTAAATGTGAACATTGTTTTCTTTATCTGTGATCAGAATATGTATGTTCATAAAGAAAAAAAATACCTTGGCTTTTGTTCCATTGTTACAATATACAGAAGATTTAATGAACACCCCTTTGTGTTAACATCTCCTAATTTTCTATACTGCATGCTTACACAAACATTAAACCACAATTTTCTTGTGTTGTTTCAGAACCCACCCATTTTAGAACAAGGACTAAACAGTTTCTGACCAAGAATGGTTCTGGGACTCCTGGAGGAGACCTCTACATCAAGTCCCATCAAATATAGTGCAAACTTCTGCTCTTTGCACACAACAGGTACGTGATACATCATAAAACAAAACCTGGGAGGTGTGTTACAGCAGCATAAGCAGTTTGCAAATGTAAGGAGGTTTTTTTGGTAAGGATGACAGGTCCTCGCTCAGCAGAAAAAAAATAAAGTGGAAAAAAAAAATTGCATCAGTATGTTTTCCTTTGAAAGGGCCACAAATGAGACATCATTTCTCTCTTTCCAATTCTACTAAATAGCACAGTAGTTTAAGCAAAAATTAAATCAGGAAACTCGCATCCATCTCCATTTCGACGAGGTCTATTACCAGCTACAAGCCTAATTTTGCTTTTCAATAAGGACTGCTCAGTACGATCTCAGCAATCTAAGCTGTTCAGCATCCATTAAATTCTTATTATAAGCCAGGAAAAATAACTACAGAGCCAAAGATGAAAATATTAGAGCCCTAACTTATCTAAAATTAGGATCCAAGGGAGGAAGATAACTATAAAAGACCTATTTTTGAGGTAGTCTCTTTCCCACCCAGTTCTGATCTTTCAGCATGAGAATGAATGCTCAGAAGATGCTCAAATGGCCATTTTCCCTGGTACCAACCATTTCCCCTTCTCATCTCTGTCTCTCACCTTGCTCCTGACTTAACTCAGTCTCACCAGGGGCATTTACACACCTTAAATCTATCTTGGGGAAAGTGAAGACGTGGTACCAAAACTATGTAAACAAATTCTTATTTTTTTTTATTTACACTTCTACTACAATTCCACCTCTCAACGCCAGAGCAACATTCCCCACCAAACATAGCTCACAGAATAAAAACTGCCTCACCTCACATGGAAAGCAAACAGACCAAAGTAGTCCACTATTTAACCCCGATGTTAATGGAAAAAAAAATACACAAATCCTCCGTCTTAGTAACAATTAAAGCAGCCGTACCAGGAAACTATTTTTAGAACAGATTAAAAATTACTTATTTCTTACATTGGTAAACTGCATAATCAGAGAAAGCTTCTCTTGTTGCCTTTTTGGTTTTTTTTTTTTTAACAACTGACCGAAAAAGAGAAGTCTGCAGGACTCTGGCAATTCAATTTGAAACACAACAGGATTACAGAATCACCGTCCGCTGTTCCATGGAAGCACGACAGAGCAACCCTAATTTCCTCTTCCTGTTGCAAATGTTTCAGAGGAAAAAATACCAGAAAAAACAGGGAATAAGTACAGGTAAAATCAGAACTTGTATGTTCCTGTACCAGCCAAAAGGGATTTTAAAGTTCCTGTGAGTGGTGCAGCTTTTTTTTTATTTTTTATTTTTTTTTTTAAATAAAATAACTCATTTTACTTCCCCATCCCCAATTTTAAGAATACATTATTGAACTGGAAAAGTATGCCATCTGTAACTATCTGCATATAGTCTGACTATGTAATTATCACCTTTATTCTATATTTCAGGTGTGCTTTCTAGAGCTAACTAGCAGCCTAAGTTTCTAAAGCTATTATTGAAGAATGATATTTTTTCATTTAACTCTTTTCCCTCTGCCACAGGCTTTCAGTCAGTCTGCTGGAGAGAAGCACAGCTGCCAATTTTCCAGTTGCAGCCTGTCAAACTCTCAATTTTAGGTTGCAAAAATCATTACTCTTTCTTGTAAGAAAAATATTGGCACAAGAGCTAATAGCCGAAATAAACCTTTATGGAGCAATCTCGAGGCTCGGGCTGCCTGAGATGGACCATTGGCTCTGTTCCACTATTTGCATATTAAACCCACTAGAGTAAAAAATATTTTCAAGTGCTCTATCACTTAAAAGCCATAGGTTTCTAAATTCCAGTAAAGAAACAGGTGACAAAGGTCAGCAACAAGAGACTTGGACATGAAACGGTGCCAGCGGTGGAGCAGACAGCCCCTCCCGGCTCTGCAAAACTCCGTATGTGCCAGATTTTCTTCTTAAATACATTGCCTCCAACAGGACTTCA
>NW_010305899.1:17513-27914 GCF_000700745.2 Antrostomus carolinensis
CAGCAGGACTGCTAGATTGCTGCTACTTCAAACCCCAAACCCAGGCACTTGGGTAGATTTAGCTATAAAGGCTTAAAAAGTTATTAATTCTACCCCTGGATCAGAGGGGGTGCAGGAGAACGGGATGGGTACTTATCTGCAAACCAGGCACCTGAGATGCGCTTTGCACAAACCCCTTCTTTGCCCATTTTTCCATCTTTTTCTTTTCGTTTCTCTTTCTTTTAAACAAGAAAAGGTTTAGGGCTTGTCAGCAGGAGCAATCTCCCTGCATTTGTTGCAACGTTACAAAAGGTACTAATTCTCCTGACTAGGGCATTTACATTCTGCCTTCTCAAAGTCAACCGACTTGTTTCAGCTTGACATTGGATTTGTTTATCCTCCGCTCTGGATTGCTGCACAGCACTGAAAAGCCTTTTTTTTTTTTAAATACAACAGATCCCAAACAACACTGAAACAATGTCTTTACATCTAGATTATAATATTTGTAAAAGGATGGGAATGTTTTTTTAAGTACCTGCCATTATTGAGATAATTTCAAAGGCCAAATTAGCCAGTTGGGTAAAGTACTAGTGTGAAAGCTTATTTGGCAGGAGGTGAAGAAAGGATGAGCCTTGTACAAAGTCAGTATTCACCCTGGGGATGTCTTCAATGCAGATGTAACTTGAGCAAGTTGAGTGGTTCCTCTGCCAGCCCCTGGTTGTCCACCCTGCTTCCAAAGCAGAAATGAATCATCTGCGGTGGTTCAGGAGGTGCTGCAGGAGGAAGCTACAGACGGGTGTAGTTAAGGAAAGCACCGTGGCACCAAGGTCTGAACAACCCGGCCGAGAATTGCATCAGAAAGCTGCTGCTTCATCACCGAGACACCTATCTCTGCAGCAAGGCCAGCACTTTCAGAAAAGGAGGCAGAGAAAAGACAGCCTGGGTGAGGAACCATTTCAAACCTGCCTGAGTAAACAGACCCAGCCTACAAAAATCAAAGCCTTTGTGTGCAAGTTCCTCCTCCTGAACTATCAGCGCTCAAAGGATGGCTGCTGGTCTGCAAGAGAGTCCTCGCATTGCTGTCCCTGCCCAACGCAGGATTTATCCCCATACAACATACCCCATCCATACCCCATCCCCATACAACATACCCCATCCATACCCCATCCCCATACAACATACCCCATCCCCATACAACATACCCCATCGATACCCCATCCCTATACAACATACCCCATCCCACAGCACAGTGCCAACATGCTACAACTGTTTTCTGCTCACAGTGTAAAAGATTGGTAAGTTGGGTTTTGAGACCTAGTGGTGGGGAAAAAAAAAAGAGGGAAAAAACAAAAAGGTAAGCAATTAAAATATGAAATAGGTCCCAGGCTGTACAAATGCAAAATAGCAGGTACATCTGCACCTGGGACCGCACTAAATCACACTGTGTGAGTTAAAGGTAAGAGCCTCCTTGCTCAAATTAAGGACTTCTACACATGGATAGGATCTGAGCTAACAACAGCCTTCAGTTTAGTACTCCAGTTAATTACAAAGACAAGACAAACCAGCAGTATGTCCACATCTCCCTTAGGAAAGTGGAGGGAAGGTCACACCGAACGATGGTG
This sequence comes from Antrostomus carolinensis, assembly GCF_000700745.2. Classification (NCBI taxonomy): domain Eukaryota; kingdom Metazoa; phylum Chordata; class Aves; order Caprimulgiformes; family Caprimulgidae; genus Antrostomus; species Antrostomus carolinensis. The sequence continues at coordinate 19,115 of NW_010305899.1, forward strand.
GCAAATACACCTTTCAGCCATCTCTGGCCTCCCCTTTGATAGCCCAGGTTAATCATTTGTGCTTGTACAAACAGGCAGCAAGATTCCAGGATACATTCGTTTTATTTTCTGACAGAAGATAAACAGAGGCCAGCAGGCTGATGACGTAGAAAGGACTTTACTTAATATTTACTTCTGTGTCGACCATCTTTAATCACAGAGATATGTGGCATAATCATTAAAAGCATCACAGGTTGGTTGGTTTGTTTTAAGATAGAAGCAAGAAGGAAAGAAGAACAATGAGGCTTTGGAGGAGAAAGAACTAAAGATTTTGACATAAAATGAAACTCAAGTTACTGCACAGCACTGAAAAATAAAAAAGGCCACAAAGCAGGTCAAATTTTATACATCCAAGTAATGGAAACATCTCTGATAATGTTTCAAAGAGTGTTTAGCTTCTGAGCTGTGGAGCTGGTAACCTGTGGGTAGGGTTGCTCCAGCACTACTGTATGACAGCAGGACAGCCCCCCATGCATGCTCACTTACAGCCTAGTTACCACAGCAAAAATTCTGCCAGGCTGAAAAAGTGTTTTCAGAAGACTGCATGACAAGAATAACGTGCTGGAAGTGTAAAAAAGCCTCCAAAGAAAAAGAAAAAAGCAAACATCAGCTATTTACCACACGCTTCTCTAACGCCCCAAAGCGCCGTGTCCCACAATTAAGAACTTTGCTGAATCTGTTATGGGAAATCACGTCTCGTCCAAATGCTTCAATGTATTTTCTGGAAAATAATCTGAATACCACAAGCCACCCTTTCTGAACTGCCTTTCCGAATGACTCTGCTTACCGTTCCTATTCTCTGCACATAACTTTAAATGAGACTTCACTGCAGATAAATGTCTGTTTTTATTTCTACTGCTAGGCAACCCATGAAGGTTTTAAGTGTTCTGGGTTTTTTAAGGGTGACAATCATTTATGCTTGGTAGGGTACAAGAGAAAGAGTTTAATGGGAAAGATGGCTGAAGGCACCAAGTGCGTAAAAATGTTTCTTTACAGCTAGCCACATCACTGAACGGAAATATATCACTTTATTCACAAATTGCAGTTTAAATTGTCACCACAAAGGCCAAGGTTTCTATTCTAGTCCTTTCTTTGTTTGCTTTAGGAATACTTTTGGTCTTTCTCTTTGTCTGCTCGAGACTGAAATGCATAAATCCACAGACTGGTTTAACTTCTCAGTAACTGAATCTGAATCGCTGCAGCACCTACCACATAGAAATAGATAAACACAACTGAAGTCTTCCACTACATTTGCCAAATAAACCAATTAGCTGTACAGAACTCATTTTATACAGACATGTACATTGAGTGGCCTTCACTAATGATCTTGGCATCGTAGTGCCAATGAGATTTGCAATCTGACACAAGTCAACTAAAACACCCCTGAGACCCCTCAGACTTTGGGACCAGCGTACATCGTGCCCTGACATTGGAAGACTCTGCCTGAACTCATGCTAAAACAGACCTCGGCTACCAGATTAAAGCAATGCTTCATTAAAAAAACCCCTCAATTCTCAAAGAGTTGCTAGATTTGATACATGAAGCCTTTTTGTGGCCCTTTTGTGTAGGCTGCAGTAAAAAATCAAAGCCTCTTTTCAAGGCATGCTTTCCTCGTGGGTTGGAACTTGGCTTCGTGTAGCCAGTTGCAAACACTAGACGACTTTGAAGAGATCTTCAAAAAACCACACACCCAGAAAAAGCCATTTTTATTAGTCCATTAACATGTCATTAAAGTATCTACTTACCCAGGAATCAACATTCCATCCTACCTAAGCAGAAATCCACGGCAAAGGAGAGTCAGTCCTCATAGTGCAAACAATAGCAAGTTGACAAAACAGAAGAGTTTCATCTCCAGGATTCCTACAAATTACTCAAACTGAAAATCCTCCTGGGCACTGATCAACAGTAAATCTTCATATACACAGATACACACCAACAAGGGTTGATTTAGCCCTCAATCACACAAATTGTTTAAAAAAAACCAGCACAGGACTATTGGAAGAACAAGACTCACTGAATTCCCAGTTAATTCAGACTGCATGCAACACAAGACCAGTAAAGCAAATTTAAGAATTAACTGATTGAGATGTAAAACTTGGAGAAACACTAAGAGTTATGGAATTAGTTGAAGAACTTTGCAGGGAGATCAATAGGAAGGTGAATGGATGGTGATGTACAGAATTAGAAAAAGGCACACAACTCAGAGAAGGGGAAATAAGCATATCCAATTATCCCTCCTCCTAACTCTGCTTTCTTTTCTTCCCCCTCTGCTCACCCATAACAAATGCCTGATACAAAGGCCACCTCCCAGATTAAATCTTTCATTAAATCCTAGATATTACATCAGTTTTCTTATGACTTTGCTATGCCTTCCTGTAATCCAGGCCAAGAACCTTCTCATACTCTCTACACAGTCTCCTATTTCCTAGACAGACACAAAACCTGAGCATCCCTGACTGCTTGAGTATTCCAGACGTGCCCTCAGCCCGGCCTCAGCTCTGCAAGCAGAAACTGTCCATGGAATTTATTTTACCTGCGTACCATGGGGCAAGTTTCAACTACATGAAGTTCCTATTTCTCACTCAAGTGCTTTTTTAAAAAAAAAAATAATAAAATTTTTTTTTTTTAGGGCAAACCTTTCATAAACTGTTGCTTCACCACCTTCAGCTAACCATTCTTCTTGGCCCAACAGTGACTGCTCAGCTGTAAGAAACACAGTCAGAGACAGTGGGTCAAGAACGAGACTGTAACTGGTGAAGCCTCCTCTGCCATTAAGAAGATGCCCTTGTAGCACCATATTCCCTCCCATCCTTGTAGCTTTTATTTGCAGACTGTCTCCCAACACGTTCAAGACAAAGCCACTTTCTTAAAGAACTGGAATTCAAGAGGTAAGTTAGTTATTACTATCTCCATTTTACAGTCATTCTCAAAAAACAATCTATCAATTACACAGTTTGACCAGAGAAAACATTTACAGAACATAAAATAATTTACATCCACTGTATGGTCTTTAAAACTCATTCCTCCTTGTATGGTCTTTAAAACTCATTCCTCCATGCCCACCAAGTGGAACAATAACTTTGTAGAGAGAGATTTCACAAATTCAGTCAAGTTTTTCCTTTGTTAAAGTGTCGACAAATGGTCTTCCAACTCTCCAAAAACAAAGTCTTATGCTCAGGCTTCAGCTATAGTGTCAGCTTCTGTGTACACTAGTAAGAAATAGAAACATCTGGAAAGAACTCAATTTCTGTTAAAACCACACAGAATAATATCCCATTCTCAGGGCAAATACGATCTCTTAACCGACAGCTAAACAAAACCATTTCAATGACAAAATTCCTACTGGAGATACAAGAAGGCATTTTACATTTACTCCACACTTCATTGTACAAGTTGGATTTACTGAGATCAACACAATTCTGGATTTCTTCTCTTAACATCTCTTGTATCTCCAACCACACATGCTCACATTGAATAATTCATATTTTCAAGCAAGTAGTGTCTATCAAGATAGGCTTATCTTGCACATACTTGTGCTCACATTTCGAAACAGACGCTAACGTGCGCTGCGCGACATCATCACCATAATAAAGTTAAAAACATGTCACGAAACTATGTGGTTCAATTTTCTTAAATTACATTAAAACTAAGGAATAAATCCATGCTGAAGTCTTAATACTTAGCTTTTATAGTTACCCAAGCACTGAGAAAGCATCTGGAAAAAAATTCCTAAAGCATGAAAAACACGTTCCTCCACCCACATGCACTCATAACTCAGATTCCAAACTCTATTTTACTAAGATTGCCAAAAATATTTTGCACTTTTAACACTTGGGAGTTTTTCAAAGCACCTCTACAAATATCAGTACTTACAGGCCCATAGACTCAACCTACCATTGTTCACAACAGGTCGCAGGCAGAGCTGAGGATCAAGCTCAATCCTAGCCCTACTCCCATACCCCCAGTAATCAAAAGGTCCTTTCTAGAAATCCTGGACAAATCTTCAGATGTATAGATTTGTTTCTCTGCAAGAAGCTAGACGAACAACAGTGAACTGCTAATCAAATAGGGTTTGGGAAAAAAAAAAAACCCCAAACACTCCAGATTTAGGCAGAAATTACATATGAAATAGTTGACACGCCTGTAACGGAGAACGAGAGCCCCTGTGCAGCACAGTCAGCTGCTCAGTCAGCATTTAATTTAGGTGTGTTTAATTTAACATGCCTCTGATCTCCACTTTCAGAAGTTAAATGTATAAAGCGTTAAACACCTTATTTTCATTACCAAAAAGAAGCTTATAAGGACTCTCATGTGTAGCTGATCATTTGCTTACTAATTTAGTACATAAAAGGCTTTTCCAATAAATATTATGTTCACTATAAAGCACAGAAATTTAGATTTCCCTTCTTCCTAGATATTCTCTGTGGGGCCACCCATACCACCAGTACAACTGTGTGTTTTGTAACCAGTTTGTGAGACTCAGGTTACAAGTACATTTCTGTATGAACAGCAGCTTCCCCCCCTCAAAACACCATCCAATTAATGGACTTAAAGAGTTTACAAGACATTCATTTCCTAAGTCTGGAAGGAAAACCTGCACAACTGCTCTCTGCTGCTTTATAAAGAAGGAAAAAGTACAGAACAGGAGACCAAAACCAGAAGCAACACATTTGCAGATGCTGACCATACACCTAGAGTCAGTAAAAACCCCAAGCAATCAGACCAGTTAAAACAGATCCAGGCTTGGGGTCCTGTCCATGGAACAAAACATTTTTTAAATTATTAAGGAACAGAACACACATTTTTTTTCTACTTTCTAACCCGGTATTATCTCCGGGTCTTCAGCTCTCTTCAGATATATATTGTCTTACCTCAAAATATCTGCCTGTTTTGCAGAAAGCAGAAAAAAAGTCTGACTTTCCACTGCAAAACATGTAAAACCTGTGAAAGCAGAAACCTTGGTATTGAAAATCTTGGCATAGTTTGACTAGATACAGCCAGGCAACATTTCAATAGAAACACTGAATTTCTGTCAAAGAGTAAAAGGTTTAAAACTTCCAAGCTAAAATGAAGCATATTTTTCAGTTTAAAACCTAAACTGTATGTTTTGGATCTCCAAAGAGTGGCTGCTATTTACAGCCCTTCACATACAGGTAGGGTCAATATTTCAACAAAGCAATTTGAATGTTAAACACTATTGTACAGGAAGAAAAATGAACGCAATTTAACACATTCTCAATCTCCATTTAAGAACTGAGACTCTTTTTGTCAGACAGAATCAGTATTTAGCTTCTTTGATATCTTACTGCAATTAAATAAGGTACCAAATCAACTTTATAGGAATGCAATTTTTCAATGGAGTATTTTAATAAACAGTACTAAATTGATGTCTGGTTTTCATCAAGCGTTAAGTAGATTGCTTAAAAGCAAGAACACTGTGATTTAAAAAATGAATGGTGTTAAGTTATGTCTAAGTTGTAAACTATGTAAACTATTAGTTCATCCCATGAGGGCTTAAATGTATCAGTAGAAGAGTTTTAGTTAAACAATTCACATGGAACATTGCCTTTAAAACTAAATATACAGGTTTGGCTTTGGTCAAAGCAGGACTGCTCAGCTCAGTGTCAAACTAAAGCTGCACTGTGAACCAAGAACAGGAAGCTGGCGAGTGACCCAGGACGCTGATGATGTTGAAATCAACTGCCAGCAAAATAAAAAGAAATTAAAAAATAAAATTAAAAACACTGAAAATAAGAAACAACAAATAATTTTTAGAAGTTGCAGTTAAATGTATGTAACACTGATGACCATCATGGCCACAATATTCCAGAGTCCACATATCTTCGTTCATTCCGAAACATTTGAGTGAAGAATCTCCAAAAAAGAAATTTCACAGAAAAAGAAATTCAGCTTATAGAATATTATGTATTTAAAAAGAACAAACCTCAGGAAAAACAGTGGGCTTAAGGTGTTTTAGTAAAACTCAGACTCATTTTGCATTTCTTTAATAACTAGACAATCTTTTAACAAGCAGTTGCTAGAAATCTACTGCAAAGAAGAACACTTACCAAGCACCTCTCCTAGCACTGCTAACAACTTCAGCAACTGCTACCAGACCAAATTCCAGCAGGTACTGGATGATTTTTCAAGAGGCACAGTCAACACCCCAAATTTTTTTTTGCAAATAAATGAAAAGAATTCTTTCTTCAGTACCATATCATTGCTTTAAAATCACCTACCTCAGGTTAACTAATGACTAATGAACTTCCCCTAATTTCTAGCGCATCTGGTTGTTTTCCATGCTCGTATTTTAACTGAGGTATGCCGAGTACTTCTTGGCATGTTTGGATAGAAACATAAAAAGCCTCAAGTCTTGTCATATAAAGGTTTTCAAAGCCATGGGCCTCACTGCCAAATAAACTTTTTCATGCTCTTACAGCTTTTGCTTTCCTTATTCACAAAGCTGCTGTTGGTTTTGCAGCAAGCATGATGACAAACAGATGAGATGGAGTGGTACTGTCGGATGAGACCGAGAGCGAGCTCAGATTTAAAAACTGGGGCAGTGAAAGTCAATATTCAGTGAAGAGTTAACAGTGTATAAAAGCCTAGAGCAATGAGTTCATTTTGTTCTAGGCTACTTTGTGAATAGACAGCCAAAAATTGAACCAGTTGGAATTCATTCAGAAGTTGGAATTCATTCAGTACTTCTTTCTTCCCATAGCTCCCTGGGCTGTCGTTAGGAACCTGAGCATAACAAACATACTGATCATCAGGATTGAGCTGGTGCTAGAAAGATGTGGATAGCTTAATAACCCATAATAAATGAAATTTTGATCCTAACTTGGATCTTAGGACTGAGGTATAAATGCTTTTAGTGTCTTGTGGGGAAAAGTGTAGGATTTACCCAAGCTAGATGGAATTAAAATATTCTACTGACGTTTCTTCTTGATGACTACCTTTTTACCAGCTCTTGTACACGTGAACAGTTTAGTGAAAAGCCTCCAGTCTTTTGCCAGGTTTCAGCTGCTGTCAATACAGAACAGACAGTATAGATTACTGAAATGGGGAAGACTGCATTTGTTTTAAAATACTCAGTCAAGTAAAGGTGTTACTGCAAAAAAAACCCATCACAGAGTTGTTTCAAATACCACCTGGATACCTTGCTGTAGCAAATCTGTGCTAAAAAGGAGGTGAGCAGGTTTATTTGTCACGCACAACTAACACTGTATATCAAGAACAGAGCAGGGTTTCACAAAAAGCACCATCCAAGTATTTTTTCCAAACCCACTCAGCTGGGCTGAGCAGAGTTTGGTCGTTGGTACAGGCACAGCTGCCCCACGATCGCTACGGAGGAGGATTGCTCGTGTGACAGCCACCATCACACCAGCAATGGGCAGGAACACGAACCATGAGCCTGTTACAGCAATTCTGCATACTGACATTGGGCAAAATACAGCCACGCATCTATTTTTGTCTTCATTACCATTTCAAATTATATCCATCAGGTTCCAGATGATTCAAGAGGCACAAGCAAAAAAAAAATTTGAAAAATGACAGCTTGACTGTCCAGGTAAAATTAAAAAAAAATAATTCAGACTAATTAAGTGCTTAGCTTACAAAAAGGGAAAAAATACTGAAGTAATTTCCAATACAAAAGCTAAAATAAAGGTGCAAAGTTTAAATTTAGGAAGGGGAAAGAAAAATTCTGTTCACCCAAATTAAATTCTTGGCATCACTTCTGATTTTGAATAAAGTACATCAGCTGTTTTAGAATATTGGTTTTAATTCCTGCAAATTTTCAACTCTAAAATCTTCAGTAGTTTGTTTTTGTGATTATTTAGCCTGTTATAATCCCTTTCAACATCCTCCCAAGATGTTACAAATCGCTCTCCACTTTCTTTATGCAGTTTTTTTTTTTCATTTGTTCAGAGAGCTCAGCTTAAACCTTCCTTGTTTACAAATGAAAAAACACAGGAAGCACCAAACACACTGTGACTGTATTTGTGAAGGGCACTGATGCTAAAAGGTGAGCAGCCATGCTGGATACCTGCCAGTCAATTAGTTCTTCTCGGCTTATTAGCCTGGGCCCCACGCCAGCACTGCTGAACTCGCAGGGGAGCGGGAGGTGACAGCGGTGGCACCCGTCAACGGGGAAGGAGGTGGCGTGTGGGGGTGTGTGTGTGTGCAGGAACTGGGAAGCTGTGGCAGAGGGGAAAGGAGAACAGGAGAGAAACGAGGCTTGTTCCAAAAAAAGACTGCAATTACAGAGATATTAATAGCTTTAGGAAGCCAAATTTTTATCATTCATTCACCTACTTTTGTTCTATTAACCTCACTACAGAATCACTATTTTCTTCTACAAGTCTTTTGTCCATTTGTTGCAGGAAAAACATCCCTATGTAAACTTTCCTAGGAATTAGCACAAAAGCTTTTATGTAGAGGAAAAAAACCCAAACTGATTTAATAACCAATCCTTTTTAAAAGCTACAATAAAAGAATGACACTTGAGAGACTGTTTTGTCGCTGCCATTACTATACGGTCAGTCTTGTCTACAAGAAGCACATACACACTCTCTACAATCCACTTAATCACGTATTAGTCACACAAGTGGTAAATCCCTAAAAGCACTTTGGCTCGTGTCATGCAAATGCTGGATGAACCAAGTTCCATCGGTTCTCATCTGATTTCCAAGCAATGAGACGCACGTGACCGCTGCTCTGCCCGAGGAAATGTGGGTCAATACGCCTGCATCCTCCTGCT
>NW_010305899.1:27937-35526 GCF_000700745.2 Antrostomus carolinensis
TGACTGGGGAGCACCGGGCTGTCTGCAGGCACACGCTGCACATCTATTCATGAGATGATCGCTGCTCCTTGTTCACACTACACTGCCAGTCGTCTGGAACGGATCTTTGAGGAGTCCAGAACATACACAGCAAAATACTCCGTGTGTCTTATGGCCACGCTCCATCTAAGAAGTTAAAATGATTTAGAAGGCTGACGGGCACATCCCGCAACAGCAGCCATTAAAAGGAAACGTCTTCCTTCAGAAATAATTAATCACCCGTTGTGTTTGAGTGTAAACATCCAGATCTAACAGGCGTGTGTTGCTCTCAGCTGAGCAGCAGCGAGGTGGACAATCAAAACCTGCTCCAGCTTCAGAGCAGGAAGCAATGCTGCTCGCTCAGAGATGGAAGGCAATACTGAGTGATGTTCCTCCCCAAGACATGCTCTGCCTGGATGTGGTTAACCAATAACCTCACGTTAGCATCCCCTTCTTCCACACAGGATTTCCAATCAGTATCAAAGTTCAGCAGATCCACATTACATCAGTGTCATCGCTGTCTTACACAAGCAGAGCCATCCTCTTCACTTTAGGTATTTTAAACAAAACGCCCAATTCTTGCGTGACCTATGGGAGGTACAAAACTGAGCTGAATAGCCCCAAACAAGACTTCATGAAAAGAAGGCTTTTATTCAGAATAAAGCCGTATCAGCCTATGTGTTACTCCCTTGTTCTAATTATATAGGACAGCATCTATTTAAACTGCCAAGTTAATGACTTCAAATTTGATCAATAGTCTCTGTTTATTCAGCCCAGTGCTACTGACAGTCACCAGGGATGAAGAACAAAACAAACAGACTGGTCAGAGCCAATCTATGGTTGAGCAAGAAAAAGCAACCCGTGATGGCAAATACCCTTTGATTTAGCTGGGAGGTGGGGAGCGAGGTCTGTTGCCTATGGACATTGACACAGTCCCTTTCCTTCGTGCCCATAAAACATTTATCCATGTTATTCTGCTAACAACCAACTCGTGAGCTGAGTGAGCTCAAGCAGAACTAACAACGGATACAGAGTGACTCCAACCCTTATCCTGCACTGTCTAGCTATGTTAAATATTTCCATTTGTTTTCAGATTAAGCGTGGTAGGACATGACAACAGGAGAACGTCACTAAGCCTTTGGACCATAAGTAGTGACTTCCCTCATTGTCACTGTACCCGCTACAGAAGGAAATTTCCTTTGGAGCAGCTTCAAGAAAGGCTGGAATCATCTTCTTGAAAGCAGGATGAAAAACGTCCTTGACTAAATCTCCAGCCAAAAGATGCTAGGAATGTTTTAGTCACAGACTGGCTTCAGAGAGCAAAATAAAAATAAGAGTTTAGAATGAAAGCAGATAATGTACAGCAGGCATGTAGCATTCTAGCAATTTTTTCATTTTTTTTAGATTAAAAAAGAAAGAGCTTTCATTGCCAAGTCAGTTTCTCAACAGTGGTTTAACGTTAATGTATGTGGACTTCCCCCCATCCCAGGAAATTTTTTTTTAAGAACAACTTGCAAACTACTCAATAAAGGAAACCCCCTTTCTAATCCCAATTAGATCTGCAGCCACAGAGGCTGGGATCTTGATGAAAATGTTTTAGTGCACAATCCTGACCAGGACGTTTGGTTACAATTTTCTCAACGTTCAGACATTCATCACTTTGCCTGTAACAGCAACTGTTTGCTATTTAGCTTGTACAAAATGTCAGTGGCCATTACATCAATAAATTATGATGCCACTACTGCTCTGACACACCTTGATCAAAGGTATGATACAAACTGGAGCTTGAATGAAAAGATATCATACATCTTCCTATACAACCTTAACATATTCAGACACAGGATTTTATGCAAGTGACACCACTTGGCTGCAACAACCTGCAACAAAAAATAGGAAGAAAGGTCTCCTAAACAAAAAGTTCTTTATCAAGCTACTAGATTAACACATCCAAAGTCCACAATTTAATATCTAAAAAAAACCCCAACCAAATACATGAGGACAGCTGGTTCAGTCAAAGCCGAAGATGTTTGCTTTCCATTTTAAATTGATTAAATAGATTCAATACATTACATTTCACACGGATGGTTAACAGCGCTAATATTCCAGATAGAATGAAATGCTGTAGGAGGAAAATTCTCACTAGGGCTAGCTCTCACCGGATATATTACTTGCTCTCTCAGTAATTTAGTATAACGGAGGCCTAACAATTTCACTGAACAGAATTACAAAAAACATCTCTTCACAGTTCACGGCACAGAAGCTCCCAGAAATATCTGCTTCTTCACTACCTCCTCAGTACAGGGAATGCACTTGAAAACAGGCTAATGCTGCTTGGTGGGGACCATAAGATAATCATAGAATCACAGAAGAATCACAGAATGGTTTGGATTGTAAGGGACCGTAAAGATCATCCGGTTCCAACCCCCCTGCCATCAGCAGGGACCCCTTCCACTAGACCAGGTTGCTCAAAGCCTCATCCAGCCTGGCCTTCAACACTTCCAGGGAGGAGCAGCCACAGCTTCTCTGGGCAACCTGTTCCAGTGTCTGACCATCCTCACAGTGAAGAACTTCTTCCTAATATCTCATCTAAACCTCTCCTCTTTCAGTTTAAACCCATTTCCCCTTGTTCTGTCATTAGTTGCCCTTATGAAAAGTCCTTCCCCAGCTTTCTTGTAGCCCCTTCAGGTACTGGGAGGCCGCTATAAGATCACCCCGGAGCCTTCTCTTCTCCAGGCTGAACAGCCCCAACTCTCTCAGCCTGTCCTCACAGCAAAGCTGCTCCAGCCCTCGGATCATCCTGGTGGCCTCCTCTGGACTTGTTCTAACTGGTCCATGTCTTTCTTATGTTGGGGGCTCCAGAACTGGACGCAGTATTCCAGGTGGGGCCTTACCAGAGCGGAGCAGAGGGGCAGAATCACCTCCCTTGACCTGCTGGACATGCTTCTCTTGATGCAGCCCAGGATACAGTTGGCCTTCTGGGTTGCAAGCGCACATAATGTTTGTTTGGGTGTTTTTAAGAAAGTGATTCCTGTTTATCAAATAATTGAGCCATTAAAAGCAAGCCTTTTATTTGCATTCATATCACTAACAGGACTCGCACACCCAGGAATCTGATACTGTCCAAGTGCTGAATGACAAACTACTAGATAGAACCAAAAGAGAGCAGAATTTAATAAACCATTTTAAGAAGAGAAAAACCTTTAAACACCATCTCACTCCTTACTAAAGTAAGCTATGTGGCACTAATTTGAAGTGATAGCGCTGTTCTTTTAATTAAAAAATGCCAGTAGGAGGTTGATGCATTGGCTGCTGCCTTAAGCGACGTGCTCGCAGGACGCAGATGAATCTTTGTGTAAGGAATTAATGCATACTTTCATCTGGGTTAAAAAGCAAAACAAAACCCCTAAGTCAAAACAAACATATAGGGAGTGTTATTACAGGTGCTTGATAAAGTCATCTGGATGTTTCCCTCAGAGATTGTTGTTAAATTCAGGGAGTTCTCAGTCCACTTGTGCAATGAGGAGTTTAATTCCTGAAGCCCGATTTACCTATAGGTGTGTAACAGACTTAATACATCTATTTCCCTCCTCTTCCTACCTCAGAGCTCCTTTCCCAGGTTGCTCCTTCCACATCTCCTGTCCCCACTGTTGGGACCAGGACTGGGCACCTCTCCTGGTCCCCACCAGCAGCTCCAGTGGACCATGGGAGGAGGGATTTGTTCTACCAAGCTACTCATCTCCATGAGGCTTGGAGACCCAGTACTGATAACATCTCTGCTCTTATCAAATCTGACTGAAATCAGATGAAGAAAGGAGAATGACAGGTGTGATCCCTTATTCAGCCTGGTAATTTTTTTTTAGTCTGGAAAGAAGATTAAGCTTGTCCCATAAGTTTATCCATCAGCCTGATGGTCAACTAAGGCAGCACCATCTCCTGACATCTGTAGACAGCTTCCATGTGCCAGGTTTCACTGCTGACTTGTGAAACCATCAAAAGCCTAAAAAACTGATTTATATTGGCTTTCCAATCTAGAACAAATCCCCTCAAAAATGTTTTCTGGATCCTTTTCCTTTCAGTCTCTCAACATCTTAACCCCATCACTCCAGAAGAGGTTGGAGGTCACAACTGGGACCTCCTGCATGAGGCTTTGGTTGTTGCTGTCATAAAAAGAGCTCTACATTGGCATCTGGAAACATGAGTGTCCTTAGAACTGGCAGCTGCTCTGCCCGATACAGCCTCCTTGGTGAAGAAACATCAGAGAAACAAGCAGGACATTTTGTCTTTACTTGGTATACAGACTATCAAAGAGAAGTCAGTTTATCCAAAGGCTTCTAGTATATTTACTCACCACTCCTACAATGACTTATTTCAATCACGTTTACGCTACCAGCATCATTGCAAACATCACAGATTAATCTGATTCCTTCTGGTGTTTCAGAGTCTGTTTTCTCTCTGCACACTTGGAGAATTTACAACCTAAGGCAATGATAAAAAAAAAAGAAAAACTGGTACTACTTTCCAGCTGGGCTTTATTTTCTTTTTTTCCCCCTCTTCTATCAAAAATAGTTCTCATCTATGCTCTAGTTCAATTTGGAAGTAGCACATGTAGACTTGATAAGCATCCTGTGAAGGAAATGCCTTGAATTGCAGACTACTTACAACACATTTTCCCAAGCAACTTTTTATAAATCCCATTTGATGGCCGGTTTGTTAATTTCTATTGAAGTTTATCAAAACATTATTTGTAGACAGGTCAATTACTTCTGTGGTTGAGAAAAAAAATAATACTAATAATAATAATAATAATAAAAATCACTGTGACTGTAAGTCCTAGCCAAGCTGTTGGGTTATACTGAAGTATTATTTATCATGTTACCAGACAGACCTTTAACTCTGAGAAGGTTAATTTGAAACTAAAGAATACAACACAGAAAATTGCTCATTTACATGTTTCTTTTGTTTGCCTGAGTCTCATTCTAGACCATGTAAAAGCACTGCTAATAAGAGCTGGTGACAGTGCAATGGTTGGAACTGATCACGTTCCCCTACACAGATCTAGGGGTGGCAGCTGGAGTCAGTCTGGCCGACTGATTCTCATACCTGCGCTCGTTTATTATGCTGTAACAGACACATCTAATTAATATGTCTTGAAAAAAAGGTCTATTAACATTCAATTCCCTAAAAATCTTGGAAAGAAGGAGTAAAAGATGTGGGCGCTCCTGTTATGGTATATTAGCTGTATGTGTAGCACGCTCTATTTTAGTTAATTATTGCACAATATGCAGAAGTCAGTCTTACAAAGAGCCAGACATTTACTCCCATAGCCTGTGATTATACAGCAGCAAATTTAATGTTGGATTATTCACTGAATTATAGGATCTCTGGGAAAAGGTGCAGGGGCAGAGATTTTAAACCTGAGTGTGGTTCCATCACGCAACTTGGTTACATCACACAACTACCAAGCTGAATAAAGTCAATAAAATGTAAGTTCACAATTTAGACGCCTTCTCTGACTCCAGCACATTCGTGGGACAATGGACCATGTCATGTTTCAAACAGCTGAGCCACTCACTGGCATTTACTAGCTCCCCACCTTCACTAATGTCTTTTAACTCGATCTCACCTTATTTCAGCATTCATCTGTGCAAAGGGGACCTCAACAGAAGTATTTTCACTCTGGTTAAAAACAATTTCAGGAGCGGGTGAAATGCATCAGCAGATCACAGCATAAAAATGCTTCATGTAAGAAATAGTTGGGAGATGAAAAATCAGATACCCAGAAGTTCTCTGCAAATTCCAAAAGCTTCAGGCATTTTTATCTTTATTTTTTTTTCACCAAGCCATTTCTGTTCTCTCCAATTTGTTGTTTAGTGGGATATTTACAGACACATAAAATATGAACATGCCCATCACAGTACTTAGCATGATGGTTACCTGTCTGCAGATGTTCTTAAGGAAGAGAAACTGCTTGGAATTTCTACTACTATGTAATGCTGAAGTAAATATAACTCTAAGAGCCCAGAAAATTCACCCAATTTTTCTTTCATAGACTGATATCAGCTCTTCAGCTTATATTCACCTACTCAATTCTTCACCCCAGGTTTACCAAATCTAACAGATTCTCTCCTCATTAATGTTGAAGACACCTTTTTCAGCAACGAGCTATCCACTAATTAGACTTACATTTGTAGAATATGACACCTCTGCGTTTGAATTCTGAGTTTAAACTGAAGTTCCCACATGCTTATAAAAATGTCTGCACATGTGAAAAAAAACCCCACCAAACCTAACTAACCCAACCCAACCCAACCAAAACACATCAGCTGGAAGGATAAAGAACAAGGCTTCCCCTAGAAGTGTATCAATCACTGCAAGTCTGGGTCAAACTGAAATTCCTTTTCTAAATTCTGCACTTGTGTAGTAAAAAAAAAAAAAAAAGAAGTTAAAGCAACAGCACAATCCATACAGTCAGTTAATTTTCATATGTAGTCTGGATTTTTAGATTTTTTTTCCTCTAAATGGAGCACACACATTTCAAAAGATATTTTCAATAAACTTTCCAGGTCACACATCCTATGCACGAGAAGATGAAAAAACACTGACCACAGGGAGTGAATTTTCTGCTGTAATGTCCAGTGTGCTCTGGGGATGCAACACAGACCACGCTGGGGGTGTGAGGAAGAAAAGCCAGGACATGAAAAAAGAGAGTTCAGACTGATGTTAGCAGTTGCCTTGAATTCAATATAAATAAAAAGGCAACCAGCTTCAATGGGGTTTTAACCTTTATTTTCAGGAGGAAAAATAACAAGAGTTTTTAATATAGTGTCCTGGAAACTGGGGAGATTAATTAGAAGAATAGATTTTAGCACATGCAAATTTAATTTGCTATTTTGTGAAGTAAACAAGAGCTGGAAACTTTAAATTGATAAGAACACATGCATTTTGTTTTAGTTTAACCATTAGAGGAAATAGGCAGATTTTTATGAACAACAAAAATGTAAACACATGAAAAGGTCAAGGAAAACGCTATTCCTCCTAATTCACTCATACCAAAATACTGTTTTATTCCAAATAATAAAATTTATCTAGAAAGACCTCATCAACTCGAAGATGAAAGATGGAATACTATTGAAAATATTTCTTTACCTACTTCTGGTTACCTGTAAAAGCAAAAACTACTGCAACAGAAAGATACTACTAGGTTATATGTAAAAGAAAGAAATATTTTCTTCAGCAGGGCTTCTTCATAAGCAGTTGAGAAAGAAACATTGACCATTCAAAAAAACCAAATATGGCTAAAACTGCACATTAGTGAGGACATTTAGGGACACATAATATTCCTGGAGTATTCTAGTGGTCAATAACACTTGAAGTTAATAGTGTGGTTTAACATTGCCCTTTATTCCTCAATGTGCTGCTGTATATTCTTACGAGAGAATCCTGAATCAAAGTGTCAAATAAAAAGCTATTACCAGCACCTAATTCCACAGGATTTGCCATCATTTCTTACGGTCCTAACAGCACGAATTAGGGTGATAGGCTTCAATCATAGAATGGTTTGGATTGGAAGG
>NW_010305900.1:0-351 GCF_000700745.2 Antrostomus carolinensis
TGGTAGCAGGGGGACATAGGGGTGGCTTCTGATTCCCCTGTGTCAGATGGAGCCAATGCCAGCCTGCTCTAAGAAGGACCCACTGCTGGCCAAGGCCGAGCCCATCAGTAATGGTGGTAACACCTCTGTGAGAACATAATTAAGAAGGGGAAGAGAAAAAATTAAAAAAAAAAAAAAACCCTGCACATTTTGCAGCTGGAGAGAAGAGTGAGAATATGTGAGAGAAACCACTCTGCAGACACCAAGGTCAGTGAAGAAGGAGGGGGATGAGGTGCTCCAGGTGTCAGAGCAGAGATTCCCCTGCAGCCTGTGGTGAAGACCATGGTGAGGCAGGCTGTGCCCCTGCAGTCC
>NW_010305900.1:576-12749 GCF_000700745.2 Antrostomus carolinensis
CCCGCGCTGGAGCAGTGCCTTCCTGAAGGACTGCACCCCATGGAAAGGACCCAGGCTGGAGCAGTTTGTGGAGAACTGTCACTCTTGGGAAAGACTCATGTTGGAGCAGTTCATGGAGGACTGTCTCCTGTGAGAGGGATCCCACGCTGGAGCGGGGAAGAGTTTGGGAAGTCCTCCTCCTGAAGAAGAAGGCGTGGCAGAAACAACATGTGATGAATTGACCATAACCCCATTCCCTGTCCCCCTGTGCTGCGGCAGGGGAGGAGGTAGAAAATCAGGAGAAAAGTTAAGCCTGGGAAGAAGGGAGGAGTGGGGGGAAGTATTTTAAGATTTGGTTTTATTTCACATTATCTTACTCTGATTTGATTGGTAATAAATTAAATCCATTTTCCCCAATTCAAGTCTGTTTTGCCCGTGCCAGTAATTGGTGAGTGATCTCTCTCTGTCCTTATCTCAACCCACGAGCCTTTGTTATATTTTTTCTCCCGTGCCCACTTGAGGAGGGGGGAATGATAGAGCAGCTTTGGTGGGCACCTGGCATCCAGCCAGAGTCAACCCATCACAACTGGCAATAGGAACAAGCTCCAATGGGTCACATCTTATATTGCTATAACAGCAAAGATGTATGTTCTTACCCATCTCTTGGTTTCTGCTGGAAACACTGGGAATTTCAAACTTGTGAAAAGGAGTTCAAGAAGGCTAAAGTTCAAGATCGAGCAGCACATTCATTTAGTCACAGCTCTCTGACACAAAGGAGTCTCAGTTGTGTGGATTATTCTATACCATTTTCCTCAGAATGATCAGTATCTTCTTTATGTGGCTTGACATGTGACTCATGGGTGATAATCCTTGTATGAACCATGAGAATACCCCTGGCTGGTCCTCACTTGCCTATGAAGGCTCTTTAAGCCCCCTCAGTCTTTACAGCTTTGCTCTGGTATCAATTTCTCAATGCCCATGGTTTCATATTCCTCCTGGGATCCAGTGATGACAAGGGAGGACAAAACATTCACCATATGGTGCTAGAAAGTGCTGGATTTTGGTAGTTCAAAGGGTGGTGGAGTTAACAAAGACCAGCTTTTGAGGCATTGCTTTCAGGAGTCCCTGAGCACAAATAAGGTGTTAAACACTGAGGAAAGAGCACCACCACCACTGCTTGCTCCATCTCTGCTGTCTCTCAGGAAAACAGAGAAAACCTCTGAGTTGTTATATCTTCAATCCATGACCCAGAGAGGTGCCCTGAGGAAGTCTGTGCTGGGCTCCAAGGCCCTAATTGTCCTGCTCAGCCTCACCACACCCATACCATCAGTCCATGGACCCCATTTCAGCTCAGGTCTGGGTCATCAGGCCTGATCTGAACTGCCCGTTCCTGAATTATTATTTAGATTTTCTGGATTGACCTCAGAGCCAACTCATGTTCTTGTGTCTGCCTGATGATGGCCAGACTATCAAAGGGACCTGTCACTGCCCCATTGAGCTGCTGTGTGACTGCTTCACCTGGATTGTTGCCACCTTTGGCTCCTGGCTTACATGATCCCCGAAGACTTAGCTCATTTTTCGTGTCTCCCCTCCTGAAGCTTCATCATTCAAACCCCATCTATTGCCAACACATTGCTCCTCCGGCAGTCATAGTGCAGAGGCAACCAGAGTACCAAGTGAAGTAAATTTTGGGCAGGCTCTAAACCGGTTTGGGAGCAGCTTCAATACCTCACTACTTGGCTAGGCTACTGATCTGAGGAGCACTCCCAGGAACCAGTTGGACTGGCCAAAATCAGAGCTTTTCACAGCAAGTACCCCTCAAAACCCAGGATGTTGTGAGGTGTGAGGTCACACCATGATGAGAGGAAAGGCTGTGCTGGGTCACGAGTGCACCCATAAGCCCTAATTGCCCTGACCAGACTCACTTGGCACCTCAACCCACACCTTCTGCCCATGCTCAGGAGCCCCATTTCAGCCCATTTGCTGGTCTGAGCTGCATCATAGGTGAGCCCCAGCCCAGTCCCATTCCCTGCTGCTTCTGAATTGTTTGAATTTCATGTATTGACCTCAAACCTAACTTGTTACATTGCTTTTGTCTGAAGATTGATGGACTGTTGATGGGATCTGTTTCTAGCACAACCCTTGCTCTGTTCACCCTGCCTGGTCATGGTGGGACTGTACCCTAACAGTGAGGGCACTGCCATGCCTGTGCTGTGGTCACCCTCACCTTCCCTCATGGAACAGCCTTGTGATTGCTCCTTTTTGACAGGCTGTGGGAACTGTAGGAGAAAGGAAAGTCCTGCAAGGCATGGCTGGGAAGGAGAGGGAGTTGGGAAAGGTCCAAGAAAGATGGCATTCGTCAGCCACTGCCACTAATTCCTGTGTTTCTCACAGCTGATCTCAGCTGTGCCAGAGGAGATCATAACAAATGTGCTAAAAAAACCACTATCCAAGATACATGCCTGCCTGGTGAATTTTGCTTCTCCAGCACTTCAGGAGGACCAGCGATGGTTCCCATTCTTTTCAGAGGTAGATACATTATCTTCACATTCACCTTGTTCCTGCTGGGAGCTACCTACTTCGGAAAGATTTCTGCGTGGTGTCTCAGCCTCTGTTAGGGCTGAAGGAAGATCTGAAGGCAGCATCTTTTTTATTCCCTGGGGAAACATTCAAATTCTGGTCACTAGGGTCTCATGAGCAGACAGGTTACCTCCTTTCCTCCTGTCACAGTTCTGGGATGCCCTTATTACCTCTCCTCCTTTTTTTTTTTTTTTTTTTTTCTTCCTTAGCAAGCCCATGTGGAGCCAGACACCATTCCTGCAGCTGAACCTTGGAGAGTGGGCACCAGTGAGACTCCATCTCATCCAGACCCAGCAGAGAGGAAAAAGAGACCCTGGTTTTGCTGTGACACTGCCAGTCCTTCAAATCCTTTTCAGAGCAACACCTTCCACTGCTTCTGCCTGTTCTCTGGCCAACAGTGGTGCTACAGTGGAGTCAGGAGTCATTCTCTCGCTGCTGGGACAGAGTTGGTTGATGCTCTGGCCTCAGCTTCTGTCCAATGTTTTGGAGCACCCATTTTACTCCCCATAAGGTCATACCTGGAGGGACTGAGGAGGAGAAGGTGGTGAAGGCAAAACCTCACTGATAGTGATCCAATAGGTCAGAGTTTGATTACTAATAGAAGAATGTGTACAAACATCAGGGACATCTGTAGTTACACAGCTAAAGGACAAATAACATAAATATAGATGGGGGTAGAGCTTGTCCTGTCATCCTTGAGGACACATAGCATCAACCAAAGCCAGGGGGAAAGAGCAGCAGAAGAGCCTCTATTGAGCAGGGAGCACATGCAGCTGTTTAAAAGACCTTCCGAGTGTGGCCGGGTTATTCACACGTTCGGAGTTAAGTGTGTACTTAGGCTCTCTCCTAAATAGAGGCCCAAGGGCAGTCAGGATTTGACCCACATCACGTAATGATTTAGTGAGGCTGTAGGAAATAATCTCTGGATGCTCTGTCTCTCACTCCAGCCAGTCAATCACGGTGCCTTTCTAAGTGATCTGACTGGCATAATCCTGCAGGGAAAAGTAGGAAAATAAAACAGGATTTCCATTTTATCAAGATAAAGCTGTAGCCAGAGCTGATAACAGGTTACTTGAAAGAATGCTGGTCATGTACACTTAGTGATTGTTGCTTAATTTGTTTAAGCTGAAAAAAGCCTATTTCTACAGCGGAATACAAATTAGGGTAATTATGTTGTGATGGAGTACTGCGTGTATAAGATGAAAGCCTTTCTTTACAAAAGCCTCTTCATCACTTGAGTAGAAGAAAATAAAATCCTGCTTAAACAACATGTTGTTTTCTGTATTTCCATTTGAACAAAAGACTTCTAAATCTTTTTTTTTTCCCCTGTAATATTGCATGGCTTAGTTTTCAAAAAGTACTTTTACTTTTGACAACTTCATAGTTAACCCTCCAACATATATTCTGATATGTAAATATAAAAGGCTGAGGCAAACATAGTAATGCATAATTGTTTCACAGCCTCCGTAGACTATTACTAGCTGGGCATCCAGGTTATATATTTTTCACATTCTCCTGACTGTCACAGTTGCTCATAAGCTTTCTTCTGTCTTACTACTCTATATGTGTCATAAAAACACAACATACAGTGATGTTTGTAATAGGCTAAAATAAAATTACTGGGTTTTTTTAGGTGTGTTTTATGAGATGCAAGCACTCATAAGTACAGCCTCATAATAAGTACAGCCGGGTCATCTGATCATAAATTACTCAGATACAGATCAAAAGCAATTCATTGCAGATATATGCATATCCATGATAATTATTTTTATTTCAGCCTGTAAAAATCTTGGTTTCCACTTTCTATGTGACCTGCAGTTGCCATTTCACACAGAACATCAAAAGCTTCAGTGTGAAATGCTTATTGCACAGGCTTACGCTTGCTCAGTGCACATGCACACTTGCACACTTATCCAAATGATCTTATCCTGGACATCCTTATTCACATAAGCAAATATTCCTGTAATTAGTTCCAGTGAATTGCTGTGTGACTAAGACCTACTTGCAGAAGTAAGAATTTGCTGGATTGTGCCCTTAGTTAACATGACAGGTGAGAAAATCGATTTCCTTGTACAGGGAAAGTAGGCAGTGTTAAAGTGAATACACGGAGAATCATTATTCATTCTCTTCACACGACAATTCAAAAACAGTATTTGAAGTTTGGGGAAATTGTCTTAATTAGGATTATTTTAAATGATGGCAATTTAAAGGCAGGCAATTTAATTTCCAGGAAGACAGATCAAAGCAAATGCTTGAAATGGACATTTTAAAATGACTTATCAAGCAAGACAGAATTTAATAAAATAAGGGGGAAAGAAAGTAAATATGTGGATTGCCCAACTACTCCCCTCCCAGGGAGCTAAGAAGACTCCCTCCATGGCTTCATGTGCTTGACTGGAAAACCAGTCAAACTCATAAGAAATAGATATGTCAGACTTGGTATATGCACATGTACTGAGAAAAAAAAAGGCAATTGCTTCTATATCCAAAAGAAAATAGTATAATCTAGCTCACTTTTGCAAAAGTAAGACTGGTATTCAGACATTTCAGTTACATTGCTATATTTGCAAGTAAGTTAAGGTGTAAAGCAAGGTGATTGACTGCATACAAGAAAGCACTTAAAAATGCAGATGCAATTGGACATGCAACAGCACAGAGCCACACAGACTCACAGGAATCACAGAATTGTTTGAGTTGGAAAAGATCTTTAAGATCATTGAGTCAGTCTCTGCACAGAGGGCAGATTGTGCCTAGTCTTTCCTACCCTTAGTAAGGTACAAACATGCCAACAGAGGCACAAGGGGGGGAACAGTCCTCGTACCTCTGTCTATGGCTGCAGAGGGAGCAGAAATCACTCAGTACTTTCTGTGGGGACCTGTCACTGTTTGCTTATTTGTGTTTCATTCTCATTTGTTCATGATGTCTAGTAACCTGAGTTCAAATCCTTTCCTAGAGTCTCTAAAATTAGCATGCAGTAAGTATGAGGAAAAAAAACACTTCCTAGGTATCTCTTCTTTTTGTAAGAAAATTTCTCTAGTCTATTACTACTTTGATTGCTTTTGGTATACTCAATAAATTGAAGACCACTGAACAAAAGGCATAATACAATTCAAAGGCAACCAAAACAATTATTGAAGTTCTAGACTCTTAAATCATCAGGGAAAGTCCACTGGGTCTTTGTGATCCTATACAGTAAGTTACTTTTCAGGCACAGCATTTTTTTTTTCCTTTCCTAAATGAACACATAGGCTATGGAATATAATATTTGTATTATATTATGTGGTCAGTATTTGCATTGAGCTTATCTTGCCTCCTTCTGACATCTCTTGCAGTATTTTTTCTATATTCTGAAATAAAAAGCAGATTTTCTCCATTTCAGTTCTCCAAAGTGATGCTCGCAGTCACACAGTTCATCAGAAAGCACTGTCACTTCCTTAGTATAGAGGTATCATACCTTACAGTAGAGCACATTTTGAGGAGTAATATTCAAATGTTTTGTAATGATGATGCTCTTAGTTTCAGCTCTGACAAAAGAGAGAGCGCAGGGTTTTATCTCTGTGGTCCCACACAGGTCAGCCCACAATACTGACCTAGGAAAGCTCTGGGTGACTATTACCATAACACACTGCTATATTTTTAAAAGGTTATTCTGCCCTCTGAACCTTCCACTGACATCCTATGGGATTTGCCCCTGTGTAAGGGGGCAACTGACAGCTGAAGTGGTCCTTGGTGAATTTTTAGCACATGGAGCTGTGCATAAAACTTTGGTTAACAATAATGTGTTGCTATGGGAGCTCTGTGCGTGCAACTCCCTGCTTACCGTGCTGAATATTGTGCTGGAAGGCAAATGTAAGTATGTCTGGTATTAGCCTAATTATTAAGTAGAATTAGAATCTGGTGCTTTATGAATATCAACCAGAGAAGGAGCATAGCGTGAATAAGGATGCTCACCAGCAGTAGCTGAGGTACTTCTGCATTCCTTTAAACGGAAATCACATCCATAGCCGGGAGACTAATTATTTTGGAACCTAAGGGAAATGCAGCCTATATAAGAGAGAGAGTGATCTGCAGTTAAGGATCAGTGAGCCAGCTAATGGCTGGTTAGTCAGGAGGGTACAACTCCAGAATGTTAATAAAATGCGTCTGAAGTCCAACACCTCAGGGAAGAGCCTGAATGCTGTGGAAGATATATGGAGACAGAAGCTCTGTTGTTTTCTACCACTGAACTACTCCTTTAAAGCAGGTTTTAGATCTGTTTCGAGACTGGTTTATGAATTTCAAAATACCAGCAGGATAATAAAACAAAACTCACTGTGGCCAAAGAAAATGCAGCTTATAAAAGCAAAATATTACTATTTTGTGAAGTGCATAAAACATGTTTGGTGCTTGCTGCGCAGGTGTTCAGTACAGTATTCTTGTTTAGTAGAGTCTTGGCTGTTTTTCATCATGCCCTCACTAATATAGATCATGACTTATTAACCAAAACAGCATGTAGCATTTTACAATATTATATAAATACTAGCAGTTTAATCCTCACAAGAAGCAACCCAGGTCAATACCACAGCTTTATTTTGTGGACAGAGAGAATACAGCAGAAATCAGTTAAAGGTACTGATAAGAAAGCTTTGTAGGAAATACCAAATTGCTACTTAAGATGTAATACATAAAGTGGTTGTTATTTTATTTTGCTTGATATAGTGCGTGGAGCTGTGGAATAAGTGCTGCAGACTAATATGCTGATAAACACAAGCGAACACCTTGCTCCTTAAAATATCCCCTCTCAGAGGACCAGCTGCTGTGATCCTATGAGCCCCACACCCAGGTTTGCATGGGGCCGAGGGCCACAGACTGGATCCCACACACCTTGGAGACCTGAGTGACAGGAATAACTCAGAGGCAGGTGACAGCACAGCTCCTTGGGGTGCATCTGGAAGCAGATTCAGTTCCGTGACATGGTGGCCCAGCCACAACAGCCTCCACTGCTCTATCCCTTCGTGCCACATCAAGAGACAGCGGTGCAAATCCCTCTGTCCACTGACCTCGGAGAGATTCCTACTTGGTGTGGAGCCCTTTTATAGTTGTGGGAAGAGATATGTGTTTTGCAACTCCTGTACACCTCAAACCACAACACTGCTCGCTTTGCTTAAAAATATTGCCTGTTGGCAGAATCGTAATAGATTCCTGAACAACAGGGACAAGCATTTTTTATCTGAAAAAGGTGCTAGTGAGACTGATATTGTCCCCAAGGCACTCTGTAGTGTCACCCTTATAGAAGCAGTTCTCAAGGACAATTAAATTTTTTACATTAGACCTTGAAGATGACTACGGCCATCCTTAATGTTACACTGTCAACAGCAGCCTTCTGCAAATAGCGCTGCCACACAAACAGTATCTTGTAGTCTAATCTCTTTTTCTACAAGACTTTATCATGCATAGTCTAAACTGTCTGATTACTCCACCTCCTCCTCTACTTTTACAACCAGTTGTTGTAGTACTTGTAGTTCCTCTTCCAAAAATTATTTGGAAGGGGGCAAAAAGTTTTTATACTAATCACGCTGATACAAGAACTCAACTGTTACCAATAAAGTTATTCCAATTTACAACACCCTAATTAAATTCACTCTTGAGTTGCCTAAAGCACTTACAGGAAAGATGTGTCAGCAGGTATTTTTGTAGTTTTCAGCTTCTGAAAACTGAGCTATTTTAGTATATTAGTCTTTTTACTGGCAACATGTGATATTTAGATAAAGTATTTTTTAGGAGTTAGGGAAACTTCCGAAGAAATGAGTGTACATATGTAACAAGAAGATTTAACAGTGGTAAGTTTTAATCTAGGAAGGAAAGTGAAGTGCTCAGGCCATGGTTTTTTTTCACATTCATATAGTGCAAGACCAGATCAGAACATGAATTTCCACCTGCAAGGAACCAGCAGTGCCAGCTTCTAATGAGGGCTCTTGCTAATGGCTGTGCCATTAAATGGTATCTTTGTTACCTGTTGGACATACAGTACTTGGATTGTTGACACTTTTTAATACCAGCCATTTTATCACACCCCTATAGGAATGTGAATTTTAAAAGTCCAGAATAGCCCATACAACATATAACAGACACAGATACCAAATACAGTATAGGAACTTTCAGCAAAAGTTTTTCCTTATTTCTGCATTATTTGGCCTTCAATAAGCTCTGGCATCTTTTTCATATTTCTGATCCCATGTGGGTAAAGATGGACATAAACTCAAAACAATACTTTGGCATATTTCCCAAAGAAAAATAAGTTCATACAATGAGAAATGAATTCTTAACAGAAATTGCATGTTTGTAATTGTTTTTGACCTGTTTTTGTTTCCACATCATTTTGTAACATTGTAACAATGGAGTTTGCATGAAAAACTCATTGAGTGTTTACAGTGAGACCTTCCAAAATGCAGTCAGTGTGTTTGGTATCTGAAAACACGGCCACAGCTCATGAAGCCTCGGAGTGAAAGGAAATCTGGACTGACTTTTCAAAAGTGGAAAGTGGAGATCCGCACACAGAATTGGGTGTTGGGTTGCACAGCTGCAGTGACTGGGAACCTGAGCAACCAGACAAAAGCTGGAGCTTGCCTGCATTGCTGTGCTGGTGAGGAATATTGACTTCTGTTATTTCAGCAATGCCATGGTGTATTTGTTATTTTGAGATGATGTAAGAGATCCTGCTTTCCTAATCATGGGGGAAATCAAAGGACTATGTGCAGTTTCCTTGCTCTCAGCCACTTATAACTTCCCTTTCTGGATGTCTTCTGAGCTGTGCTAGTAAGCTCTTGAGTGAAGACGGCGACAACATGGCACAGGTCTGCTCAATTGACTGCCCCAAAAAGTGCCTTTACCCAGAATGCTTCGAATTCCTGAGCAGACTAACACTTCTGATTTGTCTTGTGACTTCTGTGTCAGGTCCCTGAGGGCACCTTCAAGCCCTACTGTCCCCAATGGGCTTCCCAGGGACCTCCGTACATACTATCACTACCCAGGGCACTGGACCCTGGTTTGAGTCAGCCATGCCCCATCCCAGCCCCATCTCTGTACTGGGTCCAGCACCATGGGTAGCTTGTCTGCTGGGCTCACTGCTTCCCAAAAGTGTCAGGAGCTTTCAGTGCCCACAGGACAGCGCTCACCACCGGGCATGGCCAGCCCTGGGGTCCCTGCAGCACCCCACTCTCCAGCACCCTCATGAGGCAGCCCAGCTCCTGCCACACCCTACAAAACATCTGTTTTTTGCAACAGCCCTAAATGAGGAGTGAGGATAGCAATCATCAGTCTCACCTGAACATAACCAACTCAAAACAACTGTAGTTTCCCACACAGACAGAGTACTGTACCTTCTGATCAGGAGTTTGGGGGAAAAAAAGTCAAATTTGCCCTTTTCACTGTTGTGATGATGTTCACAGACGTGACTACACAGATGATTTCTGTGTGTCCAAGTAGTTTTGTAATGTATTGAACTGCAGCTTCTTTTGATATCTGTTTTCTTTTCCAATTTTTTTACCCTGTTCTTCAAACTTAATCTACTGATGTGATATACACATTTCTTAGAATCATAGAACAATTTGGGTTCTTTTACAAATAGCCTTTCTCTCTTTGTAAGTCTCCCTATATATCTAATTCGGACCCCATCCTTCCATTAATCCACCACAATTCCCATTAACTTCAGTGAGTCTGCCCCACGTGAAACAGTGTCAGGACATGGCACAGACCAATATTGTATTTTTGCAGAAGACTATGGTATATTATCATTTTTTTCCCAATACACTTACTACTATTGTTTTACAGACTTTTTGTAGCCTGTATAAGCCTCTGAATTTATTTAAAAACTTGTTGAAGGTCTAAGTTAATGTACCTAAAACATTTATCCTTTTCACAGTATTACAATTTTTAAGGACATTATGACCATAAGATCTTTGTTCCATAAAATATGCTTACATTGTGTTTTTCTTAGTACTTTCCACATTTGATCTCTTAATAGCTTTTGCAAATTTTCTCACAGTTAGTGAGAAAGTAGTTTCCTGTTGATGACAGAGTATTGTGTTGACGTTTTTATGTTTTTGCCTCCACTTCTTTCATGGGACAGATATTCAGAGATATATCACCCTCTTGCAGCAGATGAACCTGCTCACTGCTATTTCAGTAATTTTTCTTTTTTCCTTAGGTGAATATTCTTTGCTTTTTGTGACAAAATATCATTACAAGGACAGGTACTAAACTTGACATATTTAGAAATATGTCATAAGCGTAAACATTTGGTTGCCTTTCACTGTATGCCTGGCTAAGTTCTGAAGAGTACAGCTACTGACTCTTTGGAGTTAAAAGTAGTGGGGATTTCAAACGTTCTATAAATTAATTTTGTTTAGCTGCATCCATCTATAAGAGGCAGACATGAAATATTGGCATTTATCCATATTACTTTAAAGAAAAAAAAGAATAATTCCCTCCTCCACTCCAGAAATAATATTTTATTTGAATGTGTTGTGGTTGTATTTCCCCCCTACCATAAATTACATTGTGTCTATGACAAGGCTTTTTTGAGTACCTACAATCTACTGTTTACTCCTACTCAGATGTGAATGCACCACGTTCTTAGCTGATTAGGTTCTGTGTTTAACATCATGTTAAATTAAAGAAGGTAAGTTTGCTGAATCCAGGAAATATGGAAGCTAAATACACTCTCTTGGCTCTGCTTCCTCAAGTGAATGTTGGCCTCTGCTTGCCAGACATGCTACATAATAAGGTAAAACTGGAATTATTTACTGCATCATTGCACTGGGGATAAAAATGGCACAAGTATGTGATTTCAATAAAGAATTGCTCTTCATCTGGATCCCTGTGCAAGGCAGTCACAATGGCAGGAGGCTGTGTTCTGTGGGGGGTGGCCAGAACACCTCACTGACTGAGGGTGATGATTTCAGCCTATAGCTTGGCTACAGTCCTTATCCAGTTGGAGGAGCTGCCATAAGCTGATTCCTGTTTCCCTGCAGAGGGAACTATGGCCTGGAGTAGCACACAAACTGCAACATCATCTTTAATCGGTGAGAATGGGACATAAATGTCACACCAGGGCTTGCAACCTCTTGCCCAAGACAGGATCCTGATTGATTATATCTCCAAACACGTACTCCAAATATACATGTGTACACTATAATTATACACATACTCAGATAAGGTTCCGAAAAGCACTTCAGCAGAGGATTTGGATGTGCTTAATATGTCTTAATCTAAAAAGTCACCTAAAAAAGTCCTACCTTCAAAACATATTGTATGTTTCTCCTGATGTCACCAATATGCTAGATGACCCTTGAATGCATTTATTGCACACGAGAGCATGTAGTGCCACACAAAAACATAGTCAAAGTGATGGGACACCAGGCTGCAGGCTGTCCTTTGCCTCAAAAGATCCAGTCTCAGCTCCTTAACCACAGGCTTGCGGGCACTGGGTAGTTACTGAGTTCTGGCTTCCCAGAATTATTTATGTATTTGGCTAGGTGTCTTCCCTCTTCTGGCTGATTGCCCTACCCCCTAGGCTTTTATTTGATGTTTCTTCTTGCCTGCCTTCCTTCTGGCCTCATAACTCTTGCATTCCT
>NW_010305900.1:12783-21578 GCF_000700745.2 Antrostomus carolinensis
CCACGCAGCCACTCTCCACTTACAAGGCTCCACAGGAGAGTCGTGCTGTACCCCTTGATTCTACAACAGTTCTCTGCCCAGTGCACTTAAAATTTCTCCCTTATCACTCAAACTGTCTCTGAAAACAAATTTGAACTCCCAATTCAGAGTGAATCAGGCTGCTGAAACCCTAACAAGGGGTGAAGGCTAAAGCACAGTATTTCTGACCCAGCTGTGAGAAGCTCCCTGATCAATATGGGGGTGGTCAGGTAGATTGTCTTTTGTATTTAAGCATTTAATTTTAAGCATTTATTTTTTTGGAACACACCTAGCTGGCCAGGCACCTAATCTGCCTGTGGAACCTACTCAGGAAGCAATAAGGCACCTTTCTAGATCACACCAGGGCTGTTAGAACAGTGCTGCATTCAGAGACACAGCAGCCAGCTCACCCTGCTCCCACTGCCATTGCCAAGTGGGATGTGGTGACCATCAAGCATTCAGCACCAAGTGCTACATGACCCCTCAGGACACTGGTTCTTGGAAGGAGAGGAGCTCCTGCCTCCTTAGTGGATTCCCTAAGGGGTGGATTTTCTTTAATAGCCTCCTTCCTTTTTTCCCTTACTACACCTTGCAGTAGACTTTGTAGATGCAATGTAAGGGTTGTGACATTTTTAAGGTACCGTGAAGATGTTGATAAAATTTGTGAGGGAGAATACTTGATCTCTCTATTAGTAATATAGTCCAAGCTGCATTGTGTTTCATTTATTATTTTGTAAATAATTTTATTAAATTAACTTTTCTTTAAAACCTGCTATGTATAGAGAGGTGTCATTTTCCTACATAGGCTACACTGCTTTTGTTTCACAGAAGTAATTTTGTCTCTCCTTTATCCTTTATGAGAAGGGGGAGAAGTGATTAAAAAATAAAATATTCAGTCAAATAGGAAATGTAATTTAATTCAGGAACAAACAAAGTTAAGGAAAAGACAAATGCCTTTTTCTTGATCTTTACTCACAGGTAATGCAAATGATATCTGGGATAATACATCCAAACGTTGCAATGTTTCTCAGCCTGCAGTTGCTTTTCTAATAGATATGAAAAAAGTGTTCAATGGTTCTTGGAAGATCTGAATGATGATGCAAGAAACAATGAAAAACTGCAGTTAAATAATACCCTAGTACCACAGGTGTGGAGTGGGCAAATATAAAAATCCATATTGAAAAGCTGTACTGGCTTCTTTTTGTTCAAGACAGTGAGTCTGAGCAAAAGACATTACAGAAGACAAAAAAATATTTTAAATCTAAGATTTGGTCAAAGCAAGCTTCCTATGCAGATGTGCCTACAAATTATCTGAGACAAGTGTGACCAGTAATGTCAACTTTTGCGATGTGTTTGAAAAAAGTAGTCCTAACCATAACGTTTTCCTTAGTGGTAAATTAGCAGATCAGGCTATTTCTTCAGAGAGAGCAGGATTTTTACCATCACATCCCAGTACCTGTTTCTCATATCACTACTCATGATAATTGCAAGATTATGTCTGCCATGGAAGGAAATACTCTTCACCCTTCCTGATTTTATCAGCAAGACTGCTTCTCGCTCTTGCTGCTCTCCATCAGAGCTTTCTCAGACATATCGGGAGTCAGGATTTGGTCCTGTTGAAGAGTGAGAAAACATGGAGCAATTTTAATTTCCAGATTCACCCCAAAACAAAGTCTAATTTAGTTTAGTTCAGTTTAGTCTTGCTTTGGTTTGCTTTGGTTTGGCGTGGTTTTATGAACAGCTATACTGAGCATTTATTGTCCTGACCATCAATTTCTTAGAAAATAAGGGTTAGAGAGAAAATTGAGCTTTATCACCCTTTAAAACAGCCATACTGCAGCCCAGCTCCTCAGCCGCAGTGCAATAGGGAGAATTAATTCCTCATAGTTGGCACAACTTTGCTGTCCTGGAAGTCCCTAAGCTGAGAAGAGGGAAAAGTAGACATCCTTCTTGTAATCCATTGTTCTTGTTAGAACGAGTCCAGAGGAGGCCACGAGGATGATCCGAGGGCTGGAGCACCTCTCCTATGACAGGCTGAGAGAGTTGGGGCTGTTCAGCCTGGAAAAGAGAAGGCTCCGGGGAGATCTTATAGAGGCCTCCCAGTAGCTGAAGGGGCTACAGGAAAGCTGGGGAGGGACTTTTTACAAAGGCAGTTAATGATAGAACAAGGGGTAATGGGTTTAAACTGGAAGAGGGGAGGTTTAGATTAGATATTAGGAAGAAATTCTTTCCTGTGAGGGTGGTCAGACACTGTAACAGGTTGCCCAGAGAAACTGTGGATGCCCCCTCCCTGGAAGTGTTCAAGGCCAGGCTGGATGAGGCTTTGAGCAACCTGGTCTAGTGGAAGGTGTCCCGGCTGATGGCAGGGGGGGGGGAATTAGGTGATCTTTAAGGTCCCTTCCAACCCAAACCGTTCTATGATTCTAATTTGGAAGAGGTGGCAAAGTTCCACCCAGCCTGCCCCAGTCTGTTTAACTGGTGTGTAGTTTCAGCTTAACAGAACTGACCTGTAGTCACAAACTTAACTGGAAGTAGATACCTAGTAGCTGTTGTTGTAAGGTAACATCACTGATTGTTTTTCTCTCAAGCTAGTTTGCTATGTATGGAGCAGTCTATTTATTCTCCTGAAATTGTTTATGCCACTGTGACAAGTAATAGATTTTTTGTCTAAGCCCAGCCTCTATAAGGCTGAGAACATACCTGAAAATACCAATGTTATAGTGACAGAGCACTGTTAATTCAATTTTATACATGCCTCGCCTACCAAGATCAGGGGAGTTTCATATTAATTTTTGATAACATGGTAAAATCTTCTCTCTCTAGTTTATGTCTAAGCAAAGGATTAAATGTGATATTAATTCTTTAAGCAGCTCAGAAACCAGATTGAAATGCTGGAGCAAGTTTTTAGTTGTCCTTGATGTCTTTTGAGATGGATATAGATCATGCAAATCTTGCTGTAATAATTATTGAAGTTGGCTGAATTTTGAATGCTTAATCTTTTGACCTTAATGATGCATTAATGTTTTCAACATATTTATCTAAACTTTTAAGGAAAAGGCATCTCAAATTATGTGTGGAGGAAAAAAAGAAAGGAAAGAAATCTGGAACCAATAAACTTGTGGAGCCTGTAAATTCCTTCTTTCCAAGTTATTCATCCTAAAGAGAGTACAAGCTCTGCTTCTTAGAAACAAAAATGCAGACAGAGGAATGGGACACTTAATGAGCATAATATATCTGGAGGCTTCAGACTGAGGACAACCTATGCTAAGTATCTGCCTTTCCAGTCAAACCTCTTAAATTTCTTTCCCAAAATGAAAGGTTCCTACTACAAAACAGTCAAGAACAGTGAAAAAAATAATCAAACTCTGACTGGAGGACACTGACCCTTGGTGCAGGGTATGTCCATGTTAACCCTGCTGTGACTGTCATAGTTTGGGAGGTTTAGTCTATGTGGAAAACATTTTTTTTCCTTTTATTTTTTTTTCTTCTTTTAACCATCACCACTTCAAAAGTGGATGAAAGAACATTGTGAAAAAAAGACTTAGGAAAATCATTTAGGGGCAAAAACCACAGAGAGGAAATTAGAAGCCACAGCATATTTTTTTAAGAAAATTGATCACATGAAAACAGGAAAGAAGATGATTAAATTGAAAATATTTGGCAACCTTAAGTATAATAGATACCAGGAACCATTTACTGCTGTGTTTACTGGATAGACTGTATATGAACAAGCTGAACAATGTATTTTGTAGGTACACAAAATACATGTCAGACTTCAGGCATGAGCCAGATTATGTGTATGTTGCCCTATGATTCTCAGCAATGTGTGTTTTCTCATCAACGTTCCCAAAAGACTATGAAACACAGAGATTATGGGATTGAGACTACAGACCTTAAAACTGAAATACTGCATCAATAGAGCAGGGTAAGCTGCTGTACGATTCATGCATCCCATCTCCTACAGGAAGTGTTATACACCCATGAGGCCCTGGACTTCGAATCAGGGTCTGTCATTCAATCTCTAAGCAGTAAAGTGAGAAGAGCTGACTGCAATCAATCAGGGTGATATTATTTGTCAGTTCTATCAAATGTTGATAGTTTCATGTAGTTCTGCGTTAATGGGGTATCTGGATTATCTGTAGTGCTTGCCCCTCAAAGTGCAGAAAGAAAGGCAGTCTGCACGCCTGACGGCTGCTTCTGCTCTCTGCTTATATCCCTGAGTGTCGCTGTAGCTGGTTCTGTAGGATGGTAGAATTTCATAGTTTTTAAAATAAATTTCAGTAAATTGAAATGGATTTTGTTTATCTTAGAGACGGTCAAATTTAAGATACCAGAAAGGAAATACTGGAAATCCTTGTAAAGGCTGAGAGACAAAAATGCTCTAACAGATTCCTAAATAATTGGTACCTTTGAGGTAAACTGTATCTTTGAGAGAGGGAGATTTAACCCAACTCCATGGGTCCAGTGGCTTCACAGGGATTACCTTCTGCTGTCAGAGGAGAAGGGCTGTATTATTTCACTACAGGCCATCTCCAGTTTCTAAGTGACTGAGCGCCCATGTTCCTGAGACGTGACCAAGCATCTCTCCAGTATAAGTGGTTTGGATTTCCAGGGGGAAACCCCACACAGCAAAATAGGCCCATGTCACAGCATGCTTGGGGACCATGACTCTGCCTCCAAAGCCTCACAATTTTCCCATCAGCAGTCACAGCACAGTGATTTCTGTAGGATCAGAGCAGTGAGATGCTGCCAGACAACTAGTGCCCATTAAATCCTGCTAGTTAGTGGACACTCAGACTAGGGCACCCAAGAGGTCCACACACTGCCCCCATCTCCTTGGCAAGAAAAAGTTAAGTGTTTCTCCAATTACAGTTTCAGGCAAAATTTAGGCAGGGACAAAAACATCCAAGTGGAATTTGCTTGGTCTCCTCAGTGTCGTAGAAAATGCCATGAGTCCCAGTGTCACTGGAAACACAGACACTCAGATCCCTTTCAGACACCACAAACAGATGATGCCATCCCTGATGGAAACAGGCAGGTTCCTCCTGCACCAAGATTTCTGTAGAGTTTCTACAATTTCAGTCATAGGCCTGAGCCTCCATATCTCTACAGAAAATAAAAGAAAAACAGATGCAGAGCTGCAAAGGGAGCATCACACCATTTTACGTGGAAGGTCCAAGCACCCAACAGGCACTGGGACAGGGCTGTGCTTCAGATCTCTCCAGCCCATGTTTGGCACAGGAGCAAAGGGTCCCAGACAACAAGGGCTGGGAGTTAGTTACCCCTGTGCTCCTCCTCCCAGAGCAGCACTTCATTTCAGCCCACAGGGAAAGCACTTTTGGATCATGCAGGCAAATTTAGTAATGAGAAAATTCTCTCCCTAATGAGAAGTGAGTAGCCACACTAACGCAGGAGAACATGTTGAATGTTAATGCAGGAGGATATATTGAATGTCGTCACGTATCACCAAATCTATTGCCATAACCTTTAAATTCCAGTTATCTGTTTCCATCAGACAAAACCAGCCTAAACTCGTGGACAAACCCCATCTCCTTGTGCCACTGATTGCCGACCACAGTGCTGTGTCTGTGGACATTTGCTTTTCTCGGAAACCAGCTTGTATGTCCCCTTGTAACTCCTCCAAAACCAATTCAGTTCTAACCTTTGTTGTAAGGTGACGTATGAGCACAAACTGTTTTCAATATCCATCACCAGTTTTCCACATTGGACTGTAATTCTCAAATTGTATGCTGGCAGTTGCAGTCAATAATGACTACAGAATATTCAATTATATTAACTGTAACAAACTGAAATCTAATACCTCTGAAAATACAGAAAATATCCCGAGTGTTTTCAAAATACAACAAATATTTCTGAATGGAGCCTGGCAGCTGTCCTCTAATTACTTTAAATTTCAGTATATAGAAACTATGTTGAGTGACAAGTCAATTTATTTGCATGCTGGAAAAGTTAATGTTCTAGGCATGTGTTTATATGATAACAGCTTCGAGCATATGCTTTTTATTTTTCTGGAATAGGCAGATGATTTTTTTTTTCTAGAGGCACATAGTAGGTTTTCTGCTCATATGCTGCAGTTAGCACATAGTTTTTCTTATTTATAGTTTTGTGAGTGTGAATCTACTGTTCTTGGAAGATGTTGGATTGGCAGTCCTGCAAGATACTCCAACCTGCCCTGCCACTTTCCTTAATCCTGACCTGATGAAACCACCTCCTGGGGAGAGAAAGCTGGTCACTCTTCATCCCCAGCTGGTATCTGGATTCTTCAGTGAAGACTGCCAACAAACCTAGCAAGCAGGACTACTTCCCATAGTACTTGGTGTGATTTGGGCATCTGCTTGGAGGAACTGGTTGAAGATTTATATTTGTTTACTAATCTGTTAATTCTATAGATACAGAAGCCTAAAATACAGTCCTCTTTTGCATACCAGGAATGAGGCTGTGTCTCAAAGGACAATCTTGAACAAAGCTGAATTAGTCTTACAAAATTCTGCATTTTGTAGAGATTTCTAAAAGAGCTCCAATGTCCTTGTTTTACAGAAACATTTCCATTTTACTAAGACATACCCTGAAAATTTAAAAAAAAAAAAAAATTGTCTACTTCTCTGCTGAATTCCAGCTCCCTTTCACAGTGATCACAGTCAAGCATTCAATCATACTAGATTTCAAACCATTGAGGTTTTCTTTGTAGAAGGAAAACTGCCTCACAGACATGTGTAAAACCAAACCACAGCTTAGGGCTAGAATTTGATGGGGTGAGTCTTCATAAAATTCAACCTTAAGAAGATGCAGAAATACCTTCTGGAAATAAATGGCAATTGAGTGTTGTGTTTTTTACCAGATCTATGCCCATGAGATTTTTAAAACTCAGTCCCTGAGATACAGAGTGTAGCCCTTGGCTTGGCAGCAGTTCAAATCAGCTGAAATAAACCTGCAGATTTCATTTTGTCCAGCTTGCCCAAAAGATAACTCTAATCCATATGGAGGCTGGATATAAAGCATGTAGGTATGCAGTGACAAAAGGTGCCTATGGGCAGCAAAGGGCAAGAAATCAGGATGGGTCAGCTGAGCAAACATCAAAGATTCTCAAATAACTAACAGAAAAGTAAATATTCTCAAGCAAATGGGATATGCCCATAACACTGTTGAGATTTCATAGAAACCAGTCTTTGAAAACAGTTCTGCCAGGGTGTCTCTGTTTGTCTTTCCCATTCTGGAATATAGAATGAAAACGGCCTGTTTGCTCTTAAAGTTCATCCTTTCTTGCTACTTGTTCCCTGCCACAGCCTCTTGACACCTCAATTATCTCTTTGGCCGCTCCTGATAGTAACACAGATGTTAGTGTTGCCCATCTGGATATTTCTAACGCACAACACCATCAGACTTGCTTAAAAAAAAATACATACAGGTACAGAGATTTATTCATAAAGGTACCATGCAAGATCTAGGAATTATTTAAAATCCACTTAAACCCTGTGAAGGCAAGAAGTAATGCATTTAAGGATTATTATTTGAGGGTATTAAAGAAACATATTTTAAAGACAAAAATCCCTACATAATTTCCATTGCTTCATCTCCTGCAGAAATTAGGATGAAAGATTAAGATGCCCATTAATTTAAATGCTCAAACCCGTAACTTGGGCTAAACCCAGAATTTTTGCTATTCCATTCTCTCGTGTAGCTTCTGCTATTCTTTGGTAATAGTAAAACTGATAGGAGCTGTATATGATGTAATCATTGCTTAATGTAATTGGCTGGTTTTTTGGTACGTCATTCTGGCTTAGCTGGTCATATCTCGAGTGGACTGCACATGGGAGTTGATCATTTTGACTGCACAAAGAACCACCCCAACAGCTGATTTAGTCACTTAGTGTCTGGCATAAGTGGTGGGATGATTGAGTTCTGCTGGAGGCTAAATCTCCTTTCGCAGCTGTAACAGAAGGGAGGTTGCCAAAATTTCACGCTGCAGCCTGTGATTTCAGGCTAAGGTACAGCAACTTTCTGGAAGCTCGGTGGGACAATAAAAGATGTGCTAAATATACAAGTCCATGGAAGGCGAATAAAACCTATGCGATTTCTTTTGGCTGGTAGTGGTGGTTGGTTGGTTTCACTTGGGAAGGAAGAACCTGACCCTGAAGCTCGCTCTTTGCCCCTCCACCTCGTGCTCTGCCCCTTCTGCTTGTTACTCCCTTCACTGAAAATAAAAAGTTGCCAGTGTATAGGCAAAGAAAATGGGTTTTTCTGTGAAACTGTTCCAATATCAGGTAACCGTTACATTTTACAGCACCTTTTGTGCAGTGGAGCGTCGGGTTTTTTTAATCTTACTTGTGTCTTCAGAAGGTGTGGGTCTCCGTGGGCGTTTTGGTGGGTGTGGGGCGGATAGGACCAGAGAGCTGCGCATTGGAAAGCCTCGAAAACGTAAGCCGTGGAAACCAAAATAAAAGGGCATCAATGTGGAAGAGCTCGTGAATGTTATCTATTCCCCCACCCCCCCAAAAAAAAGCAGAACAAAGACATCTTCTTCCCTTCTCTCACTGTTTCATAGATGTACTATAAACGTTTTGGTTTCCGTGGTCCAGCCGCGGGACCGGTCTATCAACCTGACCGTGCCCGGGGAGCGGGGCTGCGCCCCCGGCACCCCCAGCCCGGCAGCCCCCATCCCTGCCAGCTCCGCGCTGCTTTCTGTTCCCCCCTCGCAGCCCCGGGAGGCTGGGACCTCCTCGGGACCTCCCTGAGGTTTCTCGCCCGCTGCTTCTTCC